>NC_142795.1:93389772-93589772 GCF_049724085.1 Artemia sp. Qi Xiang Cuo | reverse complement strand
TGGGTATCTCAAAATTTTGATTGGATGTATTTGGGGGAATAATGGGCGTGGAGGGAGGGGGGGGGGCTAGTTGCCCTCCAATCACTGTCGACTATTAAAAAGGGCAATAGATCTTTGAATTTCCAATCAAATAGAGTCCCTTTTGAAGTTTCTACGACAAGGCCTTCTATAAAAACCTTATATACCCCCAGGGCATAACTAAAAACCCTTGAACTGAGGGTTGTGGGGGAGTGTCCTCCTCAAAAACATATTTTCTATCTGGAAATCAACTAACCTACGCTGAACAAAGTGGCTATCTCAGAATTGTGATTGGATGTGTTTGGGGGAATGATGGGCCTGGGAAGGGGGGCTAGTTGCCCTATAATCAGTGTTAACTATTAAAAAGGGCACCAGCCCTTTGAATTTCCAATCAAATGAACCTGTTTTGAAGTTTCTACGACAACACCTTCTATAAAAACCTTATATGCCCCCAGGGCATAACTTAAAACCCTTGCCCTGAGGGTTGTGGGGGAGTGTCCTCCTCAAAAACATATTTCTATCTGGAAATCAACTACGCTGAACAAAATGGATATCTCAACATTTTGATTGGATGTATCTGGGGTGAATGATGGACGTGTCAGGGGCCTATTTGCCCTCAAATCACTTTCGACTATTAAAAGGGCACTAGCCCTTTGAATTTCCAATCGAATGAGCCTGTTTTGAAGTTTCTACGACAACGCCGTCTATAAAAACTTATATGCCCCAGGACATAACTTAAAACTCTTGCCCTGAGGGTTGGGTGGAGTTTCCTCCTCAAAAACATATTTTCTATCTGGAAATCAACTCGCCTACGCTTAACAAAATGGCTCTCTCAAAATTTAGATTGGATGTGTTTGGGGGAATGATGCGTGTGGGGGGGGATAATAGGTGCCCTCCAATCACTTTTGAATATTAAAAAGGGTACTAGCCCTTTGAGTTTCCAATCGAATGAGCCTGTTTTGAAGTTTCTACGACAATGCCTTCTATAAAAACCATATATGCCCCCAGGGCATTACTAAAAAAATTCCTCAAAAACATATTTTCTAACTGAAAATCAACTACGCTGAACAAAATGGGTATCTTAAAATTTTTATTGGATGTGTTTAGGAGAATAAGGGGCGCGGAGAGGGGGGGCTAGTTGCCCTCCAATAACTGTCGACTATTGAAAACGGCACTAGCTCTTTGAACTTCCAATCAAATAGATCCCCTTTTGAAGTTTCTACGACGACGCCTTCTATAAAAACCTTATATACCCCCAGGGCATAACTTAAAACCCTTGAACTGAGGGTTGTGGGGGAGGGTCCTCCTCAAAAACCTATTTTCTATCTGGAAATCAACTACGCTGAAAAAAATGGATATCTCAAAATTTTGATTGGATGTATTTGGGGGAATGACGGGCGTGTGTGGGGCTTAGTTGCCCTCCAATCACTTTCGACTATTAAAAGGGCACTAGCCCTTTGAATGAGCCTGTTTTGAAGTTTCTACGACAACGCCTTTTATAAAAGCCTTATATGCCCCCAAGGCATAACTTAAAACCCTTGCTCTGAGGGCTGTTGGGGAGTGTCCTCCTCAAAGACATATATTCTATCTGGAAATCAACTAGCCTACGCTGAACAAAATGGCTATCTCAAAATTTAGATTGGATGTGTTTTGGAATGATGGCTGAAGAGGGGGGGGGGGGCTAGGTGCCCTTCAATCACTTTCGACTATTAAAAAGGGTACTAGCCCTTTGAAGTTCCCATCGAATGAGCCTGTTTTGAAGTTTCTACGACAACGCCTTCTATAAAAACCTTATATGCCCCCAGGGCATAACTTGAAACCTTTGCCCTGAGGGTTGTGGGGGAGTGTTCTCCTCAAAAACATATTGTCTATCTTGAAATCAACTACGATTAACAAAATAGGTATCTCAAAATTTTCATTGGATGTTTTTGGGGTAATGATGGGCGTGGGGGGGGGCTAGTTACCTTCCAATCACTTTCGACTATTAAAAAGGGCACTAGCCCTTTGAATTTCCAATCTAATGAGCCTGTTTTGAAGTTTCTACGACAACACCTTCTATAAAAACCTTATATGCCCCAAGGGCATACAAGGGTAAAAATCCTTGCCCTGAGGGCTCTGGGGGAGTGTCCTCCTCAAAAACATATTTTCTGTCTGGAAATCAGCTACGCTATACAAAATAATTATCTCAAAATTTTGATTGGATGTGTTTGGGAGAAAGATGGGCGTGGGGGGATTAGTTACCCTCCAATCCCTTTCTACTATTAAAAAGGGCAATAGCCCTTTGAATTTCCAATTGAATGAGCCCCTTCTGAAGTTTTTACGACAACGCCTTCTATAAAAACCTTATATGCCCCTAGGGCATGACTTAAAACCCTTGTCTTCCTCAAAAATATATTTTCTATCTGTAAATCAACTACACTGAACAAAATGGCTATCTCAAAATTTTGATTGGATGATTTTGGAGAAATGATGGACATGGGGAGGGGGGTTAGTTGCCCTTCAATCACTTTCGACTATTAAAAAGGGCACTAGGCTTTTGAATTTCCAATTCAATGAGCCTTTTTTGAAATATCTACGACAAAGCTTTCTATAAAGATCTTGTATGCCCCCAGGGCATAACTTAAAACTCTTGCCCTGATGGTTGTGGAGGAGTGTCATCCTCAAAAACATATTTTCTATTTGGAAATCAGCTACGCTGAACAAAATGGCTATCTCAAAATTTTGATTGGACGTGTTTGGGAGAATGATGGGCGTGAGGGGGGGGGCGGCTAGTTGCCCTCCAATCACTTTTGACTATTAAAACGGGTGCTAGCCCTTCCAATTTCCAATCGAATAAGCCTGTTTTGAAGTTTCTACGACAATACCTTCTATAAAAACCTTATATGCCCCTGAGGCATAGCTTAAAACCCTTGTCCTGAGGGCTCTGGGGGAGTGTCCTCCTCAAGAACATATTTTCTATCTGGAAATCAACTAGCCTACGCTATACAAAATGGCTATCTCAAAATTTTGATTGGATGTGTTTGGGAGAATGATGGGCGTGGGGGAAGGCTCTGGAGGAGTGTCCTCCTCAAAAACATATTTTCTGTCTAAAAATCAGCTACGCTATACAAAATAGCTATCTCAAAATTTTGATTGGATGTGTTTGGGAGAATGATGGGCGTGGGGCGATTAGTTGCCCTCCAATCTCTTTCTACTATTAAAAAGGGCAATAGCCCTTTGAATTTCCAATCGAATGAGTCCCTTTTGAAGTTTCTACGACAACCCCTTCTATAATAATCTTATATGCCCCCAGGGTATAATTTAAAACCCTTGCCATGAGGGTTGTGGGGGAGTGACCTCTTCAAAAACATATTTTCTATCTGGAAATCAACTACCCTGAACAAAATGGCTATCTCAAAATTTTGATTGGATGTGTTTGGAGAAATGAGGGGAGTGGGGGGGGGGCTAGTTACCCTCCAATCACTTTCGACTATTAAAAGGGGCACTAGCCGTTTGAATTTCCAATCCAATGAGCCTTTTTTTAAAGTTTCTACGACAACGCCTTCTATAAAAACCTTATATGCCCCAGGGCATAACTTAAAACTCTTGCCCGGAGCCTCAAAAACATATTTTCTATCTGGAAATCAGCAAGCCTACGCTTAAAAAAATGGCTGTCTCAAAATTTTGAATGGAGGTGTTCGAGGGAATGATGGGCGTGAGGGGGGGGGCAAGTTGCCCTCCAATCACTTTCGACTATTAAAAAGGGTACTAGCCCTTCGAATATCCAAATCGAATGAGCCTGTTTTGAAGTTTCTACGACAACGCGTTCTTTAAAAACTTTATATGCCCCCAGGGCATAACTTACAACCCTTGTCCTGAGGGTTGTGAGGGGGTTGTCATCCTCAAAGACCTAATTTCCAGAACTTAAAACTACGTTGAACAAAATGGCAATCTCAAAAATTTTTATTGGATGTGTGTGGGGAAAAGGTGGGCGTGAGAGGGGGGTTAGTTACCGTCCAATCACTTTCGACTATTAAAAAGAGCACTAGCTCTTTAAATTTCCAATCGAATGAGCCTTTTTTGAAGTTTCTACGACAACACCTTCTATAAAAACCTAATATGCCCCCAGGGCATAACTTACAGCCCTTGCCCCGAGGGTCGTTCGGGAGAATCCTCCTCAAAAACATATTTTCTATCCGAAAATCAACTACGCTGAACAAAATGGCTATCTCAAAATTTTGTTTGGATGTTTTTGGGGGAATGATGGGTGTGGGGGGGGGCTAGTTGCCCTCCAATCGCTTTCGACTATTAAAAAGGGCGCTAGACCTTTGAATTTCCAATCGAATGAGCCTTTTTTGAAGTTTCTACGACGTCTTCTATAAAAACCTTATATGCCCCCAGTACATAACTTAAAACCCTTGCCCCGAGGGTTGTAGGGGAGCGTCCTCCTCAAAAATATATTTTTATCTGGAAATCAGCAACGCTGAATAAAATGGCTATCCCAAAATGTTGATTGGATGTGTTTGGGGGAATGATGTGCGTGGGGGGGGGGCTAGATGCCCTCCAATCAGTTTCGACTATTAAAAAGGGCACTAGCCCTTTGAATTTTCAATCGAATGAGCCTTTTTTTAAGTTTCTACGACAACACCTTCTATAAAAACCTTATATGTCCCCAGGGCATATCTTAAAACCCTTGCCCCGAGGGTTCCTTGGAAGTGTCCTCTCAAAAAGATATTTCCTATCTGGAAATCAACTACGCTGAACAAAAAGGCTATCTCAAAATTGTGATTGGATGAGTTTGGGGAAATGATGGGCGTGGGGGGGGGGTAGTTGCTCTCCATTCACTTTTGACTATTAAAAAGGGCACTAGCCCTTTGAATTTCCAATCGAATGAGCCTTTTTTGAAGTTTCTACGACAATGTCCTCTACAAAAACCTTATATGCTCCCAGGGCATAACTTAAAACCCTTATTCCGAGGGTTGTGGGGGAGTGTCCTCCTCAAAGACTTATTTTCTATTTGGAAATTAACTACGCTGAACAAAATGGCTATCTCAAAATTTTGAATGGATGTGTTTGGGGGAATAATGGGGGGAGGGGGGGGGGCCTAGGGTCTATCCAATTATTTTCGACTATTAAAAAGGGCACTAGCCACTCCAATTTGCAATTGAATGAGCCCTTTTCGAAGTTTCTACGACAACTCCTTCGATACAAAGTGCCCGGGTATGGAGAAAAAAAAACACATTGTGCCAACATCGTTCTTTACTTTTGGCAGCGCTAGCGCGCATCTTATGATAACCAGGACAATGTTATATACAGGACATATAACCTTATGTGTCCCGTCGCATAGCTTACAACACTTGCTCCTGGGCTCAGAGGGGTTGTGGCAACCACAGAGTTTTTTTTTATTTTATCTTTAAACTGTTTTGAACAAAATGGCTATCTCAAAGTTTTGATTGGATACATTTTCAGGAAAAAAAAGGGTATTACAATGGTGTCTAGTTGTCCTCGGATCACTTTTGAAATAAAATGGGGCTAGAAATTCCGATTTACAATCGAATGAGCCCCCTTGGAGGTTTATATGGTCCGTCACCAGCACCCTTCTCTACCTTTATTTTTCCTATATGTTTTGTCTGAAACTTACGATTAGGGATATTTAGTTTGCTATTTTAAGACTTTCTGTGCTAGGTTTGTTTGCCTTTCAAAGGTTTTTTAGCCTATCTATCAACAAATGAAATGACATCATTTTTATACAATCCTAAAAAGGGCTTATCTAAGATTTGCCTCTTACTCACTCGGACTATCTGTCTTGGCTTTTTCTACAATTAGCCATGGCTTGATTCCTGCAAAATACTTGATTTTAATTCAATTTAATGTTTGATTTTAGTTTAAAACTTGAATTTGTTTAGTATCTTGTGAAATTTATGATTGGGGTGTTTAGTCTGCTATTTTGGAGCTTCCTTTTCGGTTTCTTAGCATTTCGTGGGTTTGAAATGTTAAGTTTGAAATTATTTAGATAGATTTATTGGGCTTTCATGGAGGACGTTGTATGAAACTTATGATATAGCCTGTTTTGTCTGGTATGTTGTCTTTTTTAAGCTGTTTTTTGGTTTTTGTAGGTAGGTGTCGTCCAAAAAACTTATAATTTTGGATTTTTTGGTTGGTGCTTCATTGTTTCATTTATCTGAGTACTGAGAATTTGGGGCGTTACTTTTTCTAATTTTGGCTTTTCTGAGCTATATTTCTTACGTTTTCGTAGTTGTGAGTACCCTAAAACTTATAAATTTGGATGTTTAATTTGGTATTTCAGGGTTTAAATTGCCCGAAGCTTATGATGTTAAATTTTCAGTTTGCTAATTTTGGTTGAAATAGGTTTTATAGCTTTTCGTGGGCATGAGTGGTTTAAAAAGCGTCTCTTGGTTTGTTTAGTTCGATATTTCATAGTTTGACTTGTCCGAAACTCGAGAATTTGTGATGTTTATTTTGCCAATTTGGGTTTTTCTATACTACGTTTCTTGGGCTTTTGTAGGTTGTAAGTTGCCTAAAATTTATGGGTTGGGATGGTTAGTTGGGTATTTTGTGGTTAGAGTTGTCTAAAACTTATGATTTGGATGTTTAGTTTGCTATTCTGGGTCGTTTTTAGCTAGGTGGGTGTTGTCTGTAGCTTAGGATTTGCGATGTTTAGATTGCTATTTTGGGCTTTTCTGAGCTAGGTTTTTCAGTTTATCGTTCGTGTGTGTTGTCTGAAACTTATGATTTGGGCTGTTTAGTTTGTTAAGGCGAGCTTTTTTGGGCTAGGTTTCTTGAGCTTTCCTAGGTGTATATTGTCTACAAATTATGATCTAAGGGTGTTTAGTTTGGTATTTCGTGGTTTGAATTGTCTGAAACTTGTGTTTTGGGATGTTTAGTTTGCTAAGTCGAACTTTTTTAGCTAGGTTTCTTAGATTTATATTTTCTTAGGTGTATATTGTCTAAAAAAATTATGATCTAAGGGTGTTTAATTTGGTATTTCGTGGTTTGACTTGTCTGAAACTTGTGATTCGGGATGTTTGGTTTTCTAAGTCAAACTTTTTTATAGCTAGGTTTCTTAGACTTTCTTGGGTGTATATTGTCTAAAAATTATGATCCAGGGTGTTTAGTTTAGTATTTCGTGGTTTGACTTGTCTGAAACTTGTGATTTGGGATGTTTAGTTCGCTAAGTCGAGCTTTTTTTTTTAGCTAGGTTTCTTAGATTTATATTTTCTTAGGTGTATATTGTCTAAAAAAATTATGATCTAAGGTTGTTTAGTTTGGTATTTCGTGGTTTGACGTGTCTGAAACTTGTGATTTGGGATGTTTGGTTTGCTAAGTCAATTTTTTTTTTTTTTAGCTAGGTTTCTTTGACTTTTTTAGGTGTATATTGTCTAAAAAGTATGATCTAGGGTATTTAGTTTAGTATTTCGTGGTTTGACTTGTCTGAAACTTGTAATTTGGGATGTTTAGTTTGCCAAGTCGAGCTTTTTTGAGCTAGGTTTGTTTGGCTTTCTTATGTGTATATTGTCTAAAAATTACGATCTAAGGGTGTTTAGTTTGGTATTTCGTGGTTTGACTTGTCTGAAACTTGTGATTTAGTTTGCTAAGTCGAGATTTTTTTAGCTAGCTTTCTTAGGCTTTCTTAGGTGTATATTGTCTAAAAATTATAATCTAAGGGTGTTTAGTTTGGTATTTCGTGGTTTGACTTGTCTGAAACTTGTGATTTGGGATGTTTAGTTTGCTAAGTCGAGCTTTTTTTAGATATGTGTCTTAGGCTTTCTTAGGTGTATATTGTCTAAAAATTACGATCTAAGGGTGTTTAGTCTGGTATTTCGTTGTTTGACTTGTCTGAAACTTGTAATTTGTGAATGTTTAGTTTGCTATTTTAAGCGTTTCTGAGTTAGGTCCCTTAGGCTTTCGAAGGTTTGCGTTATCTGAAACTTACGATTATGGATGTTTAATTTACTAATTTGGGCTTCCCTGAGCAAGTTTCTTTAGCCCTTTGTAGATGTGTTTTGTCTCAAATTAATGATTTAGGATGCATAGTTTAGTATTCAATGGTTTGGTTTTTCTCAAATTCATAGGCCCTATTCGAGATGTTCAATTTGCTATTTCAGGCTTTTTTGAGCGAGGTTTCTTAGACTTTCTTATGTTTGTGGTGTCTGGAACGTATGATTTGGATGGTTTAGTTTGAAACTTCGTGGTTTGACTTGTCCAAAACTTATGAATTAAATAATTTGCTATATTGGGTCTTTCTGAGGTAGAATTCTTAGTCTTTAGCAGATGGGTGTTGTCTGGCTTGATATTTTATGGATAAGTTGTTTGAAACTTATAAAAAACAGAAGAACCTTGTGATGTAGAAATTCGGCATGCATCCCGCAAGCTTAAAAATGGCAGAGCAGCAGGAGCTGACACAATTACAGCCAAGACAAAAAAATACTGCATGGATCTGTGGCTTAAACTTTTTTCTAGTATCCAGACAGTGCTCAATAAATACCTACAGGACAAACAGCAAGGTTTCCGGACGTCCCGTTCTTGCACGGATCATAGGCTATCTACACACTGTGGATGATTGAGGAGTGCAATTAATTTACCTGATTTTCGTGGACTTCGAGAAAGCCTTCGACTCAATCGACCGAGACTCGCTATGTAAAATTTTTCGATGCTATGGAATTCCTGATAATTTTTGCATTATATTTGCATTATATTGGACCCAAGAAGAAAATACTAGATATTTACGCATCATATTCGGTATAATAAAGGGCTGCATTCTTTCTCCTTTCCTCTTTGTCCTCACAGTCGAAAACACACTCCTCGGTTATACAGGATTCTGCATCCAAATTGGAGGAGGCAAACAGCTAGCCGATTTGGATATTGCTGATACTTTTGCCTTGATGGAAAGTAACAAGACCAAACTCCAGGATCTCCTCAATACTATTCGTGGAAATTTTGTCCAACTTAGCCTCAAGATCGACACAGAGAAGACAAAGAACATGGCAACAACTGACCCCCCCCCCCTTGAACATAAAGTGTAGACATTCAAATGTCAAGCAGGTTATAGAGTTAAGGTACCTCGACAACACGGTGGAAAATTCTTGTTCAATCGAGTGGGAAGTGCAGTTTAGGATAGGGCAAGCCAGCGAAGCTTTTAACCGACTAAAACCAGTATGGCGATCGAAAAAGTAGTCTACGAAATAAAAATGAGGCTATTTAATAGCAAGCACTTCTCTTCTGCACTTCCTTTCTGCACTTCTCTACAGCAGTGAGTGCTGAAATTTAAGTCAACAACAAGAGAGATAGGTTCTTGCTTTTGAAAACAATTGCCTTCGGAGGATAATAAATATCGACTGGAGAAATAACGTCGCAAACCAGAAAGTCCGATCTATCTCAGGCCAGCCCATGGATACAGACATCATTTGGCAACGAAGGTGGCGATACCTTGGGCAGGTGATCCGTATGAAGGACGATAGGGTCTCAAGATTGACCTTGGAATTGCCACTTCAGGAAAACCGCAAGAGAGATCGACTAAAAAGCACCTTGCGTCACAGATATAGACGCGACCTGTCCAATATTCACACGACGATACAACCCAAATGGGAAGATGTTTTGGTGGCGGAGCACATGCAGGATGACAAGTGGCTCTTCGTGGATGCTCTGGGTAATTCTGGCAGCAGAAGAGGGTCTAAGGCAGTGTGTTTTGTTTGGTATTTCATGGTTGACTTGTCCGAAACTTTGAATTTGGGATATTTAGTTTGCTAATTTGGGACTTTCTTGAGTTAGGTTTAAAGTCTTTCATAGATGTGTGTTGTCTGAAATTTTTGATTTGGGGTGTTTAATATGCTACTTCAGTTCTTTCTGAGCTAGGTTTTCTTGCCTTTTAAGGTTTAATTATGGCTTGAACTTATGAGTTCGGCTGTTAAGTCTCCTAATTCGTAATTTTCGGAGCTAGGTATCTTAGGCTTTCGTAGATGTGTTTATTGGATGAAATTTATGGCTTAGGGATTTTTTTTTTAAACTAATGATTTTTCATAATTAGTTTGCTATTCCAGGCCATTCTGAGCTAGGTATCTTACCCTTTCGTTGGTAGGTGCTACCTGAATTTCATGATTAGGGGTGTTTAGTTTGGTATTTTGTGCTTTGACGTGTATGGGTTGTTTACTTATTAATGTTGGACGTTTGGATTGCTATGTCACGGTTGACTTGTCTAAAACTTATACTTTGGGTAGCCTATTTAGTTTCCTAATTTAAGACTTTTCTAAACTAGGTTTCTTAGTCTTTCGTACGTGTATGCTGACTTAAATTTATGGTCTGGGGTGGTTGGTTATTTTTTCAGCTTTTGGTTATCTATATGTTTCTACCTTTAAAGCTTGATTTATCTGGAACTTATGATTTCGGCTGTTTAGTCTGCTTATTTAGTTTATTTTCTGAACGAGATTCATAGGCTTTTGTAAGTGTTTGTTGGATGTTATGTTTGCTATACCGGGGGCTTTCTGAGCTAGATTTCTCAGTATTTCATGGTTGTAAGATGTTTGAAATTTATATTAGTTTGCTATTTTGTTCCTTTCTGAGATAGGTTTTCTAGCTTTTCGTACGTGTGTTGCCTAAAACTTGTAATATGAGATGCAGAGTCTGGTATTTAGTTGGTTTGACTTGTTTGAAATTCATATTTTGGATCTTTAATTCGGTATTTGGGGCCTTTCTGAGCTTGGTTTTTTAGCTTTTCGTAGGTCTGTGTAACCTGAAACTTATGATTTTGGATGAATAGTTTGACATTTAACTGATTTGGCTGGTCTAACATTTATATTTAGAATCTTCGGTTTGCTGTTTCTGACTTTTCTGAGGTAGGTTTCTTAAGGTTTCGCAGTTGTATGCTATTGGAAATTTGTAATTTGGGGTATTTGATTGAGTATTTCATGGTTTGACCATGAAAGGAAGGAAATAGGATCGAAGGGAGATTGAAATTGGGGGATTGGAAAATGTTTTTCAAATTAATTACATAATTAAATCCAATTAATATTTCTTCCGAATATTTTGAATTACTTAATTCTTCCATTACATTTAACATATTAAACCAGCAATTAAACTAGACTAATGGCAGCTGGGTCACGGTAAGGGCTGCAGAAACATCAACCTGACATTATTGAGCAAGGCAAACTGAGCCTCAAAGAGAAAAACATGGATTTTTATTCATGAAAATCCACGATCCCCTAGGAATTGGCAAATCCAGAGATAGGTTTAATGAGCAGGAAATGGAACAGAAACTCTAAATACTGCTTTTTACGAATCACAATTTTCACTTTCAGGAATAATATTAGTGGAATAAAGAATTTGTCTTTGTATTAGAGGGTTTTTTTATCTTAGATTATGCAAATTCTCCATTACGGGGCAGAGATCTGGGGACATGAGAACGCTGCCCAGTTAGAAAGCATTCAGCTAAGTTATTTTAAGAGATTGTACGGGTTGCATAGAATGACCCATACCCAGTTTCTTAAATGAGACCTTGGACAGTCGTCTCTCAAAGGTTATAGGACAGTCCAAAGGAAAAAATTTTGGCTAAGAGTTTAACAGTTACCCAGTGATAGGTTACTGAAGACTGCATATGATGAGTTACTTCAGCTACATAGGAAAAGATCTTGGCCTTTTAAAGTCAAAGAGGTACTGGATAAGACAGGTTTTTCTTTCGCATGGAATGATGGCCTTGGACCAACTAGTCAACAATTACAGTTGGACAAGGAAATCAAGCGGGTGCTGGAGGACCAGACGATACAGAAATAGGGTGAGGAGATTAAGAATACGGAAACTTTAAGGTATTATAAAGAGGTTAAGATAATTTATGGTCAGGAATTTTACTTTAAGTTAAATTTACCGTCTAGATACCTTACATATTGGATGCAGCTACTATCTAATTCCCTTCCGAATCGTTCGAGATTGAAAGTTTTTGAGAGGAGGAAAAGTGTCCCGGACAGCAGGTTTGCTTGCCCTCTTTGCCAAGAAAAGGAGGAGAATTTGGAGCATTGTCTGAGTCGTTGTCGAGGTCTTTTGGGGGTAAGGGAAAATTTATTTGGGATTGATGGAGTGCTGCTTCCTGATGCCTTGAAAACTGCGTCGTCACAATTTATTTGTCTAGTGGGAAGATAACTTGATGAGTATTTTGCAAAAAAAGAGAGTAGTTTTTATTTTATTTTTTTTCCTTTATTATTGTGACAAGTGCTGTAATTTGTTAATCTTGTATGTTATTTGTGTAGATGGCCACATTTCGGCTTGAGATATAAGAGATATTTATTTCGAGAAATTACTATCACAAGCCCTGAAGGGCCAAATTCGAATTTCGAAGTCCATAAAAAAAACAAACAAGCAAGAAAATCATAACAAAAGCACAACAACTTAAAGATTGGCAAGCAATGCAAAAAAATAAAAAATAAATAAATAATCAAATATCGGAATGCTGTATGGTTCCTTTGTCACTTATATTAAAAACTTCAAAATGGCAACTAATTAATAAGATAAAAACTGATAAAACTGAAAAAAATAAATAATATACACATTAACAAATGTTTAAAAAAAAACATAAAAAGGGGATAGGGAACAAAAAAAAAAGAGAATAAAGAAAACCGAGCTGTTTCTTTTATTATATAAGAGAAAAGACAAAACGCAGGTTTAATTTGCAATCTGAGGGGTCGTTCTGGTAGTTGTCACGAGGGAGAGGACTAGGAAACTGCTTTCCTCTCAGAGGCACTGATAGCAACGGTCGAAAGGCACAGCTAGAACAGTTATGCTACTTCTACTTTCCATAAGGTTCAGTTGTAATGTAACAGCCTCCTCAGGTAGATGTCGTGGAGAAAAAAAAATTAGAAACTCACTTCTTCAAAAAGGAAACAAACCCCACAGTCCAAATACCAAGAAAAAATAACTTAGACCTTAGTTTCCATTTTTTCAGTAAAACCACTTCTAATAGTGACAATAATTTATTCCCCTCTCTTTCCTTTCCTAAGGAAAGGAAAGGTTAACAATATTTTGTTCTAACTATCCAACTACAGTTATTTAGGGAAAAGCTCGCAACCTCCCCCCCCCCAAATTACTCAAACACAAAAAAAGGTCAAACTCAATCCAAACAACGAAAACATCATATCTAATTTCCGAGGGTCCTACATTCGTGGAAAGTGGAAAGGAAGCAGATGGCTGAATTCTTATCACTTTTTTTTACTCTCTCAACGGGTGTAAAGGGTAGAATTTTGGTGACATTTTTGTAACTGGAATTAATTTTCAACTAATTTTGTATTTACCGCAAATTTGCATTAACGCGAAAATCTTAAAGACATCAGAATTTGAATCTTGGCTTCTCTAATAGCTGCTTCCATGTTTCCCTTGGCCCAACATTATTGCTGCCTTTACAAGGTCACTTTTGGAGCTTAAGCAGTCTGATACACATCAAAGATTTGTTCTCATTGATATTCGACCAACTACAGATGTATTTTTCTTCTCCACTTCACAATATCTGTCTATAAAGATTTTATAATTTTTATCTCTCACCTCCGTGTTTCTTGCCCCTCAACACAACTGATGGAGGAATCTCAACTTGTTTCAACTGCAATCTTGCACAAGAGTCTAGATTTTCCTGAACCTCCTATTAGGTAAAAAAAAAATGTTAAGAGAAAGATGCTTGTCGTCCCTCAAATATGCTGCTGCCATGCCAGTGGGGTTGTACAACGTCATGCCAGGGCTGTATAACACATTCAATTACCATATGGTCATATCAGTGGTGTTATATGGGCGTGTTTACCTTTATTACGTTTTTCCGATATGCTCAGCAGATTGAATTCTTTCGTCTTCTTCTTCACATCTTCAGGGTTTTTGTCACTTGGAGAGACAATTTGGTTACTCGGCTGAATTTCCCCTGCCCTGTAACTTCCAGATAAATCCGTCTACATGTCCTGCTCATGACAATGACTGAAAGTTGTGTATTCGTCTGGTATTAAAATACTGCTCTTTAATGACTCCTTGCCTACTAATTGTGTTGCTCCAAATGACACAGAATTGGAGGCACCAGCTCTAATACAGAAATACACAACAAATAATTTATAATATCTTCATTTTGTGTTGCAACACAGCTCTCAAACTCAAAATCACTCAGAAAATCTTAATAGATGCTTTGCGAGTCGGAAGAGATATAACTTATCTATTAAAGATTGCGGATCCAAGCCATTTCTCTGGTCTTAAACCAATGCATGCATCTATATAATGGTATATTTTGTATTAACTGTAATCAAGAATAAAAAATGGGAAAACTTTTTGAAAATATGAAAAACATTGCAAATAAACCCAGTCCTGATATACCACTATAACTACTATTTCTATTGTAACTAATACTAGGGGAGAGTCGAGGTACGTTTGGACGCGGGTCTGTTGAGACACGTGTACTTTTGACAAAAAACTTCAAGCTAAAAATCTGCCGCTACTCACACCTCAAACTCCATCTCTTGGACTATCTATGGATCTAGTATAGTGTTCACGTGTGCAACTTTCTATCACAAAATTTAGGTAAGAATTTTTTATGTGGTTTTTGAAAAATATTTTTGCGTTACGAAATTCTGCGGTACCCTTAGGTAAGCAGCTTCTAAAAAATTGCTTATAGCCCATTAGATAGAGAAATTTATGAGCTTTTTGATGGTATAAATTTTGTTGTGTTCTTCTTCCATCTAGTGGCTGATCTAATTTTTTTTCGTAAGTTCGTACTCGTAGGGTACTCTGGGACGCGTGTTCCGGGGTACAGTCGGACAGGTTCATTTCATTGTGTCCCAGGGTACCCTTGATTGTTTTAGCCTAGAGAACTTTCAAGAGTATACTTCTTGTCTTATGTTGACTTCTTTCTTTCGTTTTTCCACTCTCGATGGCCCTTGTGTTATTAGGTAGCCACAACAATCCTAAAAAAATACGTAAATACGTAAAATAAATTCCACTAGTTAAAAATAAATTCCAACAATCATTAAAATAATTACTTCAAATCTATAATCTATAATCTAAAGATTCATAATAATCCTATACTATTTCTACATTTTCTAAAAATTTACTCAATTTTTTTCATAAAATAAACTTCACTAATTCAAATCCAAGTCTTCAAATCTAAGACCTCAAATCTTAAACCTACAATCTAAGTCTCAAATACTTCAAATCTAAACTCTATAATTTTTTTTTCTTCATATCATACAAAATCCTATATTATTTCTATATTCCATAAAATTATATTCAATCATAAACTCCATACATTCTAATTATTCAATGAAATTTAAATCTTACCTGATATATAAACTTAGAAGACCTTAAACTTAATATATAAACTGAAAATTCTTTCTTTCGTTTTAGAATGCCAAAAACGAGGAAAGCTGATCCGTCGCTTTGCTTCTTTTTCTTATTACAGGCTTCACGGCTCCATCACAAATGATGATTTGCCGCTAGTCCTGGTAGTTACCTCATTTTCTAACACTGAGGTACTTGTTATACCTTTTCTCGAACGCGTCAAGCGAAGGATTTTCCGGGATTACCTCTGCCGGCAACCTATTCCATGTGGCAACCGATCATCTGGCGAAACTCCTTTTCAGATATTCTTCCATCATTACGTCTGGAATGAGGAGGACAGGAAGAAAGCAGTAGAAGCTCACCTTTATGGGATGTCACTTCGATGAGCTACTGAAGTTTACAATCTCAAGCGGTCAACTCTTAGCAGATATGCCACTGCGTTTCGTAAGAGAATAGATGAAGAAAAAAAAAGAGTTTAGTTACGCTCCCGCCTCTGACAACAGGCGAGTATTTAGGATTGAGCAGGAGCTTCAACTTGAAGAGTACATCGTTGAAGCAGCCCAAATGCACTATGGTCTCTCCAGGAAGAGAGCCAGAAAGCTTGCTTGGCTTATGGTGAAACGAAACGGACTTGCATATCTCTTAAGTTGGGACTCAGGAAAGTCTACAGGCAAAAACTGATTACACAGTTTTCTCAGATAGCATCCTTAGATTTTGCCCGGAAGGCTGGAACCTACATGCATCCAGAGAAATATTGGTTTCAATCGTGTTGCTGTTGACACTTTTTACAGGAATCTCGGAGAGTTGTATTCAAAATACAAGTTCCCTGCTAGCCGAATCTTCAACCTCCATGAGACTGGGCTCACGAATGTCCAGACCAAGTGTCAAAGAGTGCTGAGCCTGAAGGGAGTAAAGCAGCTTGGTGCTACGACTTCCCAAGAGAGAGGAAAGCTGGTGACCATGGTGGGCCCTATAAATGCCATGGGAGGATTTATTCCAGCCTTTCTGATTTTCCCACGAGCACGTTTTGTAGAAAGGCTTCTTGCCCACAGACTGTTGGAATAGCAAGGATCTGTTTTTGCTGTATTTGCAGCACTTTGTATTGCATGCCCACCCATCTCATGAGAATCGTGTCTTGATTCTATGGACAATCATGAAAGTCACACCAGCTACGATGCAGTTTCGTAGGCCAAAGAAAAGGGAGTACATTTATTTACGTTCCCGCCGTACACATCATCCAGGTTGCAGCCTCTCGACGTTTCGGTTTATGGACCTTTAAAGACTTACTGGTCACAGGCTATGGAGAACTGGTTGAGACTTCATCCTGGTCGAGCAGTGACGGAATATGAGATCGATGAATTACTGGGGGCTGCTTTTTCCAAGGCCTTCTCTCTGTCTAACATCACTAGTGGATTCTTAAAGCCTAGAATTTTCCCGCTGAATACTAGAGTTTGGAAAGAGTCTGACTTTCTTCCTGCTTTGCGACGAGAAGATACTACTGAGCCAGAAAATCAGTATGCCGCTGTTGACGAAAATTTACCAGATCTACAAGAGCTTCGGTTGAGCCAGAGTCCGAGTACACGACCCATTCAACCTCGTTTTTTGTACCAGAGGATATTATAGCCCTGCCAAGAAGGGAAGTTACAAACAGGAAAACAGACAGAAAGCCTGGAGTACCTAAGATATTGAATTCTACACCGGTGAAATACTCGACTCAAGTTGCAGAAAACGAAGGAAGGCAAAAAAAGAGAAAAAGGATCTCAAGGAAAGCAAGAAAGTGGCTCCTGCCAAAAAGCCAAAGATTCAGAAGAAAACTATCAAGAGATTACTTATGTTCAATGACGAAAGCGGAGATGAAGCAGGACTAGGAGATTTGAGTGTGACGACATTTCTGACGACTCGTTCTGCTCTGAAGATTTCCGATTGGTGGAAGAGGAGTATGTGACTCCCAGTATCTGTTCCGGTGACTTTGTTCTAGCCGAGTACAAGGGGGAAAAAGGATCGAAATTCTACACTGGTGAAGTGCTTCAGGCCGAGCCAGACGGCTACACCGTCAATTATTTAAAAAACGAAACGTTCCAGCCCGGAGGTTTACGTTTCCGAAAGAGCGTAATGAAGCGTTTGTCTATAGCTCCGAAGTAATGATGAATTTGCCAGTTCTAATGGTCTCGGGCGGAACTAAACCCATTGCCAAGATGATCAGCTTTGATGCAGACCTGACCAACTACTCTGTTGAATCATTTTTTAAATAAGTTTATTGTATTTTTACAGTTTTGTACCACAAACTATACGAGGTTTTAATTGATTTATCATGGTGCCCAAAGTACCCACAACCCTGACCCATAGTACCCGCACAAGTGATACTCTGGGACAAAACGGGACCCTCTGAAAAATAAGTCTTGCTAATTTTACTGCGAGCAATAAAAATCTGAGAAAAATCCAGTAAAAGCCAAATGATTTTCCCACAGATTGATGTTTGATACAATAAAATCGGACTGTAAATGTAGGAAATATTGAGCTTTAAGTTGAACCTGTCCCAGGGTTCCCGACTCTCCCCTATGGCTAAGCACATTAAATTTAGAATTTCAGGAAGCTTTGAGAATGAAGTTGAGAATGAAGTTGAACAAATCAAAAAAAAATAATGTGTATACTGGTTGTCAAAAAGATATGTCAGAAAAATATTAAGAATGGCATAGCGTATTAAGCTGAAATTTTCAGGCCTGGAAACAGGAGATGTTCAAATAACCAAAAATCAATATTTGCATACTACTATTGCTACTACTGTTACTACTGCTAATTATAATAAACTAATACTACTACTTCGACTACAACTATTATGACTCCTACTGCTCATAAGGCAAAGGGTTTGAAGGTGAAAATTTCAGGTTTTATGGAGGGTTGAACTGAATCAAAACACACTCCGTACAAGCAGGTTGTCAAAAGGGTGTATCTCCAGAATGGCGTAGGGTAGAGGTCTTCAAATTTTTCAAGCCGTCCCCCCTTTATTTTTGTCAACCCAAGATGCACATGCCCATACAATTAATTTGAATCAACCGGCTACATTCATTGTGATGGGTGATCTTTTTTTCATCTTGAAGTTTGGTGAACCGAGGAGAGATATTTGATAAAGGTATTCTCAATTCTTTGCTGATATCTTGTATTCCACGGCACTTCACATGCCTTTTTCAAACAACGTAATATAAGAGAGAAAAAGTTCAGTAGGAAAGAATATTTTATTTCACACCGACTAGGTCATAATGGGGAAAGATCTCATGAGTCTTACATAGCCGAAAAACTAATACATGAAGCTGCCACCTGGCTTAAACATAAATTGAGATCACTTTTTTGGGTGGGAAGCATTGATGTGTTATTTTGTTTTTCGCCTGCTAGCGGGGCACTGGAACACCATAAAGCTGTTAAAGGCTCATTTTAAAGTAAATTACTATATCTACAAGCTTTTGTAATAAAAAGAAACAACATAATGATGAAAACAAAACCCATTTTTGTTAAGGCAACTGCATCATCCTAAGCCTGATGGTATTACATTGGGTATCGTGTCATGTTTGAATGACCCTGCTACCTTATTCCATTGGGTTTGTTCTTTACTATATCCAGGTAAGGAAAAGTCGAAAGCTTTTTCCTATGTGCGATATATTTCCTGCCAATAAGCACTTTGATAATATAGATGTTACTGTAACTTTTCACTTAGAGTTTCTAGCCTATTCACAAGACGATCCTAAAAATTATTTGTACATAGGCACAAAACGAACAAGCAGAAACCTAATATAGTGTGTATTACGTGTGTTGTACTGTAAAAGAGAAATGTTTTGCCAGATTTAAAATTGAGCTTTCTTATTCGAAATCAGTTTTAATATTCGTATATATTCATTATCATGTATATGAAGATACCATTTTTTTGTGAAAAAAATTGATTTTATTCTAAATATTGTGTTTCGTTAACTACAAAAGAAGTAGATGTAGTAAAATCAATTAAAATATGCCCTTAAACAGCTGCCTTTGATGTTCCAGTGCCTATCTAGCAGCGAAGAAAAAAAAGTGGACACATAAGTGCTTTCCATGAAAAAATCCTTGTTCTTCAAGCCAGAGGGCTGAAATTTTCATGGCTGGGGGGGGGGGGGGGGGTCCGGCCATGGCGAATCTCATGGTGTACTTTTAATTTCGAATTGATTTTGGGTTATTATGGGTCGTTCATCTTTCGTGGGTCGTAGTGTAATCTATCACACTACGGACGGTGTTGTATAGAAACTAGATAGAAATAAAAACCAATGGGCTATAGTGTAATAGTGTAATAGTGGTTGGAACTACCGCTCCAAGCACGATTACAATCAGTCAACTTGTGTTGTCTGATATGAGCTTGCTAGAATTTAAACAATTATTGCCATTGATAGTACTTTGTTACCCAGCAGAGATGCATAGAATAATTTAAGACAAGCCTAATTTTAGTTCATCACCAAATCTGGTGTTAAGTTAAAGCTCAAAATTTTGTTCGACTATGAAAGATGACAGACTCATATGTTTTAAAACTACATTGAAAATGAATAAATTCTATATTTCAAAAATATATATTTTAAAAAAATAAAACTATTTTATGATAACTCTAAAACTATTATAAAATAATCAGTGCTTGGACAGTTTTCCGAAGAAGAGCTGATTTTAAAAATTTAAACACAAGATTGAGAAACTAAACAAAACTAGTATTCCTTTTTAAATATTATAACTATTTTCAGATTTTGAATTTGCCTTAGTAGGCCCTATTCGCAAGTTAAAAAGAGTTAACAAATAAAATCAACTATTAGTTTAACTTCGGTTATCACAATACACTTTTTATCTTTGCTTGATATCGCTAGATGGCATTAATATCAATCTCTTAAAGATAAGCTTCCTTTATTGCCCATTTCCGATACTGCTGCTACTACTACTACTACCAGCTCGCTGAAGCGCCAAGCTGCCTAAGGGTACAACAGCTCTTGCACAAGCGGGCTGCAAAGCCACTTAAAGTAAATGTAATTCATAGCGTATTTCTATATATAGAAGACATTGTTCATAGGCATCCATATTCTGTTTTATCTGGCTCAAATAGCGACTGAACAAATCATTTAACTAAAAATTATCTGCAGGCATTTTCTCACGTCCAAAAAACCAGGTCCAAAGGCTTGAATCCGACATTGAGTGATATTTTATACTTTTGTTTCGAAGCTCAGAAAGGAAAAAATGTCACACAATGCTTGTCGCCTTGCCATTGTCGCTAATGAGATATGCTGAAGAAGTTCGATCATAAATAATAGTAACAAAACCCTATTCAAAATTGAACAAGAGCAGTGTAACGTGACAGAATTTAACTTCCAAATGTGGCGAGTATTATTTTCGCCTGAGTATTACCGGAGTTGTACTTTATCTTCGTCTGAAAATAGACTCTTTGAAGCAGAAACTAAAAGAAGCTAATAACTTACATCCTTTTGTTTGGAGGAAGAATTAAATGAAACCTTTTCTTAATCTTTCTTTTTTCTTATTTGTAAAGTTGCTAACCAGCTATACCGTCCAAAGCCTAAAGAATTGAGAACTAGGAAAGCGATGGGAGGGGTACAACGTACATTCGACCCCCAGCTCTTTCTCCTTGGTGGAATAAGAAAATTCATCCCCCGTCTAAAAAAAGACTCTTTGAAGCAGACACACTAAAAGAAGCTAACAACTTAAATCTTTTTGTTTGGAGGAAGAAATAAATAAACTTTTTTTTAATGCCTCACTTCTCCTATTTGTATACAGTTACTCACCATCTACACCGTGCAAAGCCGAAAAGGTTTGAGAGCAGGGTCGGGGGTGAAAGAGAGCACATTGGGCGCTCAACACCCTTACCTATATCCCCTTGTTGGAACAAAATAACAATCCTCCCCTCTATGAAAACAGACTCTATGAAGCAGAAACTAAAAGAAGCTAGCCCTAGCCCAGGGGGGCTAGGGGTTTGAGCCCCCCGTCCCCGAAATGTTTGTCTGACTCCTAAAAACGGAACAGTAATGGATATAAACAAATTTTTTATGTTTTTTTAGTTTTTTGTTTACTCCCCCCCCCCCCCCGAAAGAAAATTCTTGAGTAAAACACCCCTCGAAAAAAAAATCTTGGGTACGGCCCTGCTAACAACTTATATCCTTTTGTTTGAAGGAAAAATTATAAAAAAAATTAATACGGTGCCTCATATCTTTTATTCATAAAGCTAGTCACAAGCTATGCCGTTCGAAGCCAAAGAATTGGGAACTAGAAGGGGGTGGATAGAGAGTACATCGGGCAATCAGCCTCGGAAACTTTGCCACTTGGTGTAAGTAAAAAAAAAACTCCTCCCCTGTCGAAAAAAAAAGACTCTTTGAAGCAGAATCTAAGGAAGATAACAACTTAGTCTTTTTTTGAAGTAAGAGTAAAGAAACTTTTTAATCTCTTTTTTCTCTTATTTTAAAGAGTCTCGCCAACTACGCCGTCAAAGCACAAGAAGTTTTAGAACTAGGAAGGTGGTGAGGAAGAACGTAGATTGCTTATTCAACCCCCACAATATTCTCCTTAATAAGGAAAAACAAAGTCAACTTAAAAACAGACTCTTCGAATTGAAAACTATTATAAGCTAATAACTCAGATCTTTCAGTTTAAAGGAAGAATAATTTAATTTGTCTTTTAACATTAAATTTGTTTTTTTCTAAAGTGGCTCATCGGCTTTGCCGTCTAATTTATTAAAAGTAAAAGGACTTGGAGACTGGACAGAGGGAGAAGGATTGTAACATGACTACCCCACCTTCCCTCCTTCAAAGCTGAAAGTTTCACATCTGATTTTACATCCATTTCCCAATGTTCACCTTCAACTTTACGACAAGCTTCTTCTATCGACCTTTCCTTCTTTTTTAGATGCATGTCCAACACTTTTAGATCGCTATAATAGATACGATTTAATAGCAAAACTTCTGAAATAACTTTATCAAGCAAAACAAAATCCAGAAACAAGCAAATTCTATTGGAGATACATCAAGTCGTAGGAGAATCGTAAAAATATTGCTGTTTTGGATGGGAGAGGTCAGAAGCAAGATTATTTTTGAGAAAATGAACGTTAATAGCTTTAGTACTTTACCTATTTTTTCAGGGGACACATGGAAACAGGCATATGCACGGATAGAACGGCCATTTTATATACATTACAGCCAGATATTATATCAATTTACCTGAATAGATTTCTAATTCAAAAATTCAAAAGTCGTATGTACTTTTGAATTAAATAAATTTAGTTCAAAAGTCGCATGTATTACTTCTGAAGAAACGATTTACTCTTTCTAGATGTAGTTTTAATTAAAGCATATCTAACTGCAAAATATATAGTTAGCTGGTATTTGCAAGCATTTCACTTATTTATAGTCTTTTAAAACATTTGAATGTACTATTTTGCTCTTTAAAGCAAACGAGCATCAATTTACTCGTTTGCTTTACCGATAATAGCCGGTTATATTATCTCAAAATGGGTAGTTAGGGAACATTTCAACTATGTTGAACGATATGGATATCTCTAAATTTTAATTGAACGAATTTGGAGAAGAAAGGGGCATAGGGGGGGGGGGGTCTAGCTGCCCTTCAATCTTTTTGGTCACACAAAAAGGGCACTAGAATTTTTCATTTTCGTTTGAATGGCCCTCTCTCGATATTCTTGGACCAATGATTCGTTACGATTACTCCCGGGGAAAACAAAAAACAAATAAATAAACACGCATCCGTGATCCGTGATGGGAGCTTGAAACCTCTTTAATTTGGTTCTCTGTTACGCTGAATCTGACGGTATGATTTTCATTAAGATTCTTTAACTTTTAAAGGATGTTTAATCCTTTTATTGAAAATCTGGTAAATGTTTTCAGGCTCTTAGCTTTTAAAGGGTAAAACTAAACTTAATGAATATTATGTATTTGGAATCAGTATAATAAGCCCACTTCATATATATATATATATATATATATATATATATATATATATATAATATATATATATATATATATATATATATATATATATATATATATATATATATATATATATATATATATATATATATATATATATGTATATATATATATATATAGTGTGTGTGTGTGTGTGTGTGTGTGTGTGTGTGTGTGTGTGTGTGTGTGTGTGTGTGTGTGTGTGTGTGTGTGTGTGTGTGTGTGTGTGTGTGTATATATATATATATATATATATATATATATATATATATATATATATATATATATATATATATATATATATATATATATATATATATATATATATATATATATATATATATATATATATATATATATATATATATATATTGATATCAAAATTTTGTTTTTAGAGTTTTGGTTTTTAGTTGAGCCGCTTTGCTCCTTACTTGCAGTTCGTTATCACCAACTCTTTAATTCAGGAAAATACTTTTTTCCCCTTCAATTACATTTATGTTTAGTAAATAAGTTATTAAGTTACGTATTGATATCTAAATTCTGAATTATAAACTAAATAAAAAATATAAAACAAATTATAATATAGAATAAACTACAATACTATAAATATAATAATATAATAACAATAAATAAAATAATAAATTACCATGTACATTATAAACAATAAAAACTAAATACCTCTGCTTCCCCGGCAGCGACAGAACTCAAAAATTGCAAAGGCACAAAAATGAGAAAAGAATAAATACTGCAACCTATCATACTAGATCAAAGAATCGAAATCCCTTAAATAAACTTCAAAATAAAATATAATTGGGTTAATATTAAAGAAACTGGACAGGATGAACCATATGCTGAATAAAAAAAAAAATAGTTCGTCCATCGGTCGTTTGAGCATTCACTCTTTGGGTATTAGGAACAACAATTTAGAATTTATAGTAGAGAGCTTTGGGTTGCGCAGGGGGACAACCCCCTCGTGTGAAGGTCAATTTCTGTTGGTTTCAAGGTTTAGTGTCGCTCTCTACTTTCATATGATAAAATGTCCTTTTTTTCTAATTTAATTTCTGTTCATTTTCCGTAGTATGTTCAGGATTACCCTGAATGCGGGGAGGTCTAAAATCCCTCAAATATGACTATCTAAATGAATGCTTCATTCAGTGCATTTGCTTTTTGAAATAAGGCATGATTATACTCCGATAGTAATATGATTCTACAACTAACACCATTACAACTAGTACTAATGCCGCTAATACTACTACTGCTACTATTACTACTACTTCTACTGCTATTACTACTACTACTACTACTTTTACTACTACTACTGTCACAACTGCTACTATTACTACTTCCAATGCTTCTTTTACTGCTACGACTATTGCTATTGCTCTTACTACTACTTCCATTTCTGCAAAAACTACTACTGCTACTGCCGTTGCGGCCTCTTCTTCTACTACTACTACTACTACTACTACTGCTACTACTACCACTAAGGATATTAAGGCGAAACTTTTAGGGAATGTTGAAGATGATTTTGAACAAAAGCAAAATACACTGAGTGATCGCAGGTTGTCGAAAGGTGTATCAGCAATATCTCAGAAACAGCATAGAGCATAAAGGTAAAACTTTCAGGGTATATTTAGGGGGACTAGGGGTTGAACTAACCAAAGGCACTATATGCATACTACTGCCACTATTACTAACACTTCCTCTTCTGTTGCTACTGCTACTACTATAACTAAGACTAAAGGTATTATAAGGTGAAACTCTCAGAGATGTTGAGGGAGGGGGTGGTGAACTAAATCAAAGCAAACTTTATGCATGGACATTGTCAAAAGCGCGTATTAGCAAAGTGTCAGCAACGGCTTGGGTTATTAATTTGAAATTTTGATGGTATTTTGAGAGGCATGCGACTACTTTCGACTGTGACTACTTACAACTAGGGCTGTGACTAATTCTGATTACGACTTATGCTTAAGACTGTCACTACTTACAACTACGACTACTGGTTACTGCGACTGGAATTACTTATGACTGTGACTACTTCTGACTATGATTACTTGCGACTGCAACTACTTGTGACTGTGACTACCTTCGATTGCGATAGCTTACAGCTTCTAAAGCATGTGGCTAAGACTACTTGAGATTGCGTCTATTTTTGGTTGTGACTATTTGCAACTTCGACTGTGACTACTTGCGCCTGGCCTGTGACTGCAATTAGTTGTGAACCGTGTCTATTTGAAGCGACAGTGACTACTTATGATTGCGACTACTTGCTTTTGCAACTGCTTTAACCTGCAATTGCAACTTCTCGAGAATAAGACTAGCTATGATTGCGACAACGAGTAAATGTGACTCCTCGTGACTACGACTACTTTTGACAACAACTGCGACTGCGACTGCTTGCAACTTCATCTATTTGCGACTGCGGCTGCAACTACTTGCAACTACAACTATCTTGAGATTGTGACTGCTTGTGACTACAACTACTCGCAAATGTGACTACCTGCGACAGTTAGTGCAACTACTTGGGACTGTGACTTTGACTTCTTATGACTGCGACTGCTACGATTGACGCTACTTGAAAAAAGCCAGACGATTATAACTGCATCCAGGTGGTCAAAATGGCAAATACATGCAATATGTAAGTAACAGGATATAATATTTGGTTGCAACTTTCAGGGAAAGTTAAGGGGGTGTAAAACTAAACCATAAGACACTATGTGTATCCAAATTTCCAATAACGCGTCTGTACAATATCCATGGAACAGCTAAGGGTGTCACTTTAGAACTTTCAGGGCACGCTATTGGGGGTATTCAGCTAAATCAAAAGAAAGTACGTTCATCGAAGGTTGTCAAAGGGCGTATTTGCAATATCTCATCAATGGCCAAGCGTATTAATTCTAAGCTTCCAGGGCATGTTGAGGGGTATGTTGAACTGAATAAAAAAATCCCAAGTGCATCTAGATGGTCGAAAGAGCGTGTCTGCAATATCTCGTTAAGACTTCCTAGGCATATTCAGTTGGATGTTGAACAAAATCAAAAGACACTATATGCATTGAAGGTCATCAAAAGCGGTTGTCTTTCATTTCTCAGGAACACTTAACAGAATAAAGATAAATGTTTTAGGGCATGTTCAAGAGGATGGTCTTTTAACATTTTTCTATGCTCAGGGTTATATGCTAACGATGGTCAAAATTGCTTCATCCCTATAGAATCCCAAAAACTATGCAAATTTTCAATCAATTTATTTAAATAGTCTTCCATGTATCCATCCAATCCAGATTTGTTGCAAAATTGTCTCCAGAATATAAATAGTAAGCTAAAATCTTAATTTTTTTAGGGGGAAATTAAAAAACTGCTCCGAATATTTGTTTTATTTACCCGTGAAATAAACTATCTCAATTAAAAATGAACAGTTATTAATTTTAAAGAATTTAATCCAAAACAAAAGTTTTTCAAAGAAAATTAAAGAGCTACATCAAGGCTAAGACGAGTGAAAATAAAGCTGAATAGCGTGACACGAACAGTGTAAGTGTAAAACAAAACACAAACCGCCATTAGTACAGAAGTGAAACTCAAAACAAACTGAAGACACATTAGACAATCAATTCGAACTTAAAAGAAGCAGAAACTACCACAAACAGGAGTAGAAGCTACTACCCCTCGGAAAGACCATAATGTCTTTTATACTTTACTGAAACAAAATACATTTTCAATAAAATTCCTTAGACTCTCAGGAATAAATATCTACATGTATTAAGCTTTCAATCTACATTTCGTTTGCTCCTTTCTATAAACTTGTTAAATTGGACGGTTTTCTTTCTTTTTATGACAAATAAAGCCCCACAGCGCCAAATAAGATTTGTTTTCATTAAAATGCAAATGACGTCCTGGTCTTTACAAAGCATAGGATGCTTTAATATTACTTCTGTTTGACGAACTTTCTGTTCGTCTTAAGTTTAACTTGGTTATTCATTGTAATTTCTAGCGTTTTGGGTTTCAATTCTTTATTGATAGTGTTTATGTTCGTTTTACACTTAAATTACCATAAGACTTTATTTCCGCTCGCCTTAGGTTTAATATAGCTCTATATTTTTCTTTGCAAAATATCTTATGGAAAAACAGTTTTTTTTTTCAAATTAATCACAGGCAGTGCAATAGAGCTGCCTAAGCAAAGTGTGATGTGGGCACACTGTATTATTTCTTTTTTTTGGGGGGGGGGGGCAGTTTTTTTTTATACCAGGGCACTCTGTATAGAAGGAATTGTCGTTGAAACTTCGAAAGAGACTCATTCGATTGGAAATTGAAAGGGCTAGTGCCCTTTTTAATAGCCGAAAAAGAGATTGGAGGGTAAACAGTCTTCCACTCCCATCATTTCCCCAAACATATCCAATCAAAATTTGTATATAGTCATTTTTTCAGCATAGTTGAAAGGTCCAAAAATGAATTTTTGAGGATGACCCCCCCCACATTTCTCAAGGCAAGAGTCAAAAGTTATGTCCTGGGGGTATATAAGGTTTTTATAGAAAGGGTGGTTATATAAACTTCGGAGGAGGCTCATTGGATTGGTAATCAGAAGTTTTAGGGTCCTTTTTATAAGTCAAAGTGATCGGAGGGTAGTTATTCCCCCGCCCCACACACGTCGTATTTTTTCAAAATGAATCTGATAGAAATTATGAAAAGCCATTTGTTCATAAATAGTCCAAAGATCATTGTAAAGAGCGATTTGGGCACCAAGTATTTTTTTTTTTTTTTTTTTTTTTTTTTTTTTTTTTTTTTTTTTTTAGATCAGGGCACTTCGTATAAAAGTTGTCGTAGGAAATTTGACAGGGTGATCATTTGATTGGAAATTGTCAGTTCTATTGCCCTTTCTAATAGTCGAAAGTGATTGGAGGGCACCCCCCCCCACTCTTATCATTTCCGCAAATACATCCAATCAAAATTTCGAGATATCAATTTTATTCAGCATAGTAGAAAGGTCCAATAATTATGTCTGAAGATTAAACCACCACCCTAAGCCTTCAGGGAAAGGGTGGCAAGTTATTCCCAGGGGCATATAAGATTCTTACGGAAAGTGTGGTCGCATAAACTTCGGAGGAGGCTCATTGGATTTGAAATTGAAAGCTCTGGTGCCCTTTTTAATAGTTAAAAGTGATTGGAGGGCAACTCCTCCCCCCGTCTCACCCATTATTTTCCCAAACACATCCAATGAACATTTTGGGATAGCCATTTTGTTAAGCATATTTAAAAGATCCAGCAATTATGTATTTGGGGATGACACCCCCCACGGCCCTCGGGGCAAGGGTTATAAGTCATATTAGTTGCCCATTGTTAATACTTAAGGTTTTTATAGAAAAGGTGGTCGTATAAACTTCGGATGTGACTCATTCAATTGGAAACAAGAATTTCTAGTGTTCTTTTTAAGAGTCAAAAGTGATAAGAGGGCAACTAGCACCGCCCTACGTCTTCTTTCCCCAAATGCATCAAATAGAAATTTTGAGATAGCCATTTAGTTCAAAATAGTCTAAAGATGGTATGAAAAGACAGGGGTTTTAGGTCATGCCCCGAAGGCATATAAGGTTATTATAGAATGGATGGTCGTACAAAGTTTGGATAGGGCTCATTTGATTAAGAATTGGAAGCTATTGTGCTTTTTTTTAGAATTAAAAGTCAATAGAGAGCAACCAACCCCCTCCCACGACCATCATTTTCAACAACAAACATCCAATAAAAATTTTAAGATATCTATTTTCTTCAGCACTGTTGAAAAATCCTGTAATTATGCCTTTGGGGACGTCAACCCCCTCAGGGCCCTCAGAACAAGGGGTATAAGTTAGGCAATTCATTCACTGTTTACATATAGTGTATGTTATTGAGAAAGGTATGCATGTTTGACCTTTACTTTCCAGAAAGATAAAGAGTATTAAGGCGAGCCTTTCAGAGAAGGTTGAGGGGAGTGTTGAACTAAATCAAATCATGTTATGTGTATACGGAGTGCCAAACGGCGTAACTCAGGAATGACTGAGTAAATTAATTTCGAACTTTCAGGAAATGACGAGGGAGATGATCAATTGACCAAAAAGGTGATATTTGTACGCTAATCCTGCTATTACAACTACAACCAACTACTACAGTTTCCTCTATTACTACTACAATAACAGTGCTACATTTCAAACGTTGAGGGGAAATTTAAACTAAAGCAAAAGAGCCTATGTGCAAGCATATTGTCAAAAGAGCGTATCTCAAGAATGAATTCGACTGTTAAGTTGGAACTTTCAGAAAATGCTTAAGGTGTACTACTATTATTACTGCTGCTACTTCAACTACTACCTCTGTTGCAGCTACCTGTAAGGCTGAGAGCATTAAGATGAAAATCACAAAAGTATACAAATATAAAGGTTATCAAAAATTTATGTCAGCAACGTCATAACAACGACTAATTGTGTTAAGTTGAAACTTCCAGGACTGGGAATAGGATGAGAATAATTTTCAAATTACCAAAAGCTAATACATATAATATTAATTCTACCACTACTGTTACTGAAACTAATAACGCAAAGGGCATTAAGCTGAAGCTTTTATGGAACGTTTAGGGGGAGTTTCAATTAAACGAAAAACTATATACACGCAGGTTTTCAAAAGAGCACATGAGCAATAT
Organism: Artemia sp. Qi Xiang Cuo; assembly: GCF_049724085.1. Lineage (NCBI taxonomy): Eukaryota > Metazoa > Arthropoda > Branchiopoda > Anostraca > Artemiidae > Artemia > Artemia sp. Qi Xiang Cuo. Next base: position 93,559,838 of record NC_142795.1, on the reverse strand, counting down.
CATAGGCAGCGTCACTCAACAATAGCTAGAAATATCATTGGAACTTTTAGTGGAGCTAATTCAATTCTAGTTCCCTTTTTAAGAGTCAAAAGGGACTTGAGGGCAAGTGGGCTTCCTCCCTAGCCCCTTCATTTTCCAAACACATCCAATCCAAATTTTTTACAAGCATTTTCTTCAGCTAAGTAAAACAGTCCAGCAGCTGTGTCTCAAGTGATATTGGGTATGGGAACCCCTTACAATTATGTAATTGGCCGATATATTCTTTAAAACTAAATATTGCTCTTTAACTAAATTAAACGGTACTGTGAAGCATGGTTGCCAATAAGAAACCTCAGCAAAATATCGAGAATGGTATTTCGATAGCGACATGGGGGTATTAATTTTGAAACTTTTGAGGCAACTGCTGTTACTACTTCTACTCTTACAATTTAAATAAATCAAAAGAGTTTAAATGTATCTAGGTTGTCAAAGAGCATAGATAGAATATTTTGGGACTAGTATCAACAGTAGGCTTCTACTTGTGTCAGGATTAAAAATTGTTGAAAAAGTTTGTCAACATACAAATAACAGATAAAACTACGGATTCTCACATCAAAAAAATTAAAAGATATAATTTTGTTCCCCATGAAAAAGATTATGTCAATAAAAAACGAACTAAAATTGGTGTAAGAAACTTTTTGCACAAAACAAGTTCTTCAAAGAAAAGTAAAGAGCTCCAGTATGCCAAAATAATCAGAAATAAAGTCAAATGACCTTTCAAGCGTAAAACTGCCACAAATCACCATCAATAAATAAATGAAATTAAAAAAACAGAAATTGAAATAAATAACCGAGTCAAACTAAAAAAGAACAAAGATTAAAATGAGTAGGGCTGACAATCCCCATTCCCTCTCAAGACCAGGACATAATTTTCACTTTAGTGAAAACAAAATACATTTAAAATGTTTTACTTTTTTTATTAAAACTGTAAGAAATAAATATTTGTAGCCTTTACTTATATAAAACTGACAATCCACAGTCATTTGTTTTGTTTTCAGTATAGTGCAAATTGTTCCTTAGTTACAATGCTCATTTTTTCTTAGTGGAGCTCTTTACTTTTCTTTGAAAAACTTGTTTTAGTTTTTTTTATTTATTCACAAATAAAGCAAAGTAATACGTAAAATAATCATCTAAAGACTCTTTCAATTTTTCTTTTTCCTGGAACAACAGAATTTGATATGCCAATAGCCATAAATGAACGACATTAATTTAAAGATTTTATGCATATTTAGTGTAAGAATACACAGTAGATTATGTTGAATCATCATATGTCAGTTTGTGCCCTCTCAGAGGCGTTGCACGGGGACAGCTGCCCCCCTTAGATCCCCCTTCTAGCTATGTAACTGGATGTTAGGCAGTAAATTCTCCCCAGTACCTGATGATCACTATACACCAGTTTACATAATGCAATACACCAGTTTACATAATGCACCAGTTTACACCAGTTTACATAATGCAATGAAGCATCAAAAAATAGACTCAGTTTAACCATTTAACCGTTTATTGTGTACGAATGAATTATTGCGGGGATCATGACCTCTCAAAATGGAAAACTAATATATAGCTTATACACCATAAACCCCAGTAGCTATGCAAACTTTTAATCTTTGAACGACATTAGTTTGTCTCGCCATAAAAGTAACCTTTGACACCATGGGGTATCCAGGAGGGGAGATAAGGGGTTTGGGTTTGAACCCCTTCCCCTGAAATTTTGTTCGACTCTTGAAAACATAAAAAAAATCCATAGAAACAAATTTTTTACATGTTTTTTAGTCTTTTTGTGAAACTCCCCCGAAAATACTACCTTATCTCTGAAAAAAATCCTGGCTACGGCCCTGCTTTACACATGTTAATACTAGCTGAAAAACGTATTCAGAATATTTTAAAGTTTTTTTTCACTTTTTATCCTATTTTTCACTTTTGTCATTTCCTGGTACTTTACTTTTTCCTATTTCTCTAGTATGTGTCCAATAAGAGAGTCATGCATACTCCCGCCATTTACCCGTGCCCCAGCCATTTAAACATTTGCCTCTTAATTACTTGGACTATCTGTCTTGGCTTTTCTCTGTTTAAAATTAGCCATGTCTTGATGCAATCTACTGCAAAATACTTGACAACTTCAATTGAATCGAAGTTATCAAGTATTTTGCAGTAGGTTACATAGGTTGCATCAAGACATGGCTAATTGTAGATAGAGAAAAGCCAAGACAGATAGTTTTTGACACGTCTTTTAGTTTGTTTTTTTTTTGTGAAACTCCCCAGAAAATACTACCCCATCTCCGAAAAAAAAAATCCTGGCTACGGCCCTGCTTTACACGTTGGAATACTAGCTGAAAATACGTATTCAAAATATCTTAAAGTTTTTTCTTCACTTTTTACCCTATTTTTCACTTTTGCCATTCCCTGGTACTTTACTTTTTCCTATTTCTCTGTCCTCTATTCCTACCTCTGTCATTTTTAAGGTTCAGTCTCATTGACGGTTTCCAATTTAGCTGTTACAGTTTTATCTTAATGTTTTCTTTAATGTGTTTTTAATTTACAGTTTTTTTTAATAAACAAATTGTTTGTTTGAATCCTGTCATCAGATTTCAGATTACTTCATCAGATCCTGTCATCAGATTTCTTTACATAATATCACTCATAGAGATTAGCTTCTACCCTCCTTACACCTCTAAGCAACTAAGGCTATCAAACAAATAAGTCGTGCAAATCAGGGCATTAAAAGAGATTTAGTCAAGAATAGGTTCAGAGAGGCAGAAGGGGATTATAGGGTAAATTCTAGAGATGCTCCAATACGACTATTGTGATATTTGTATTGTTTAGGGGATGTATTTCATTTCTTAGCGGAGTTTAATCATGTTGCGCGGATTAAAGGCAACAAGGATGGCATTGAGGGACCCTTAACTTGACAAGATACTACCGAATTAATCTTTTTCTGTATCGATTTTTGTCTTACTACATGAAATGGTTGAGCGTGATTTTTTTTTTGGGGGGGGGGGGTCGAGTAATCAGACTTGAAATTTATTACTTAAAGGAAAGAGGCAAAATGTTTCTCTACGGTCCTCGCAAAATAGCAAACGCTAATGGGATTAAAATTTTGTTGGTTGCGTATTTAAGCAAGAAAGTAGAAAGTAGAAAGTAGGCAAAAAGAAAATACAAAGTAGGCAAAAGTGGCGAAAAAAGTCACAAAATTTCAGTTTAGGAAAAACTGGCCAAAACCTTGTCCTCTTTTGAGGTTTGCTTATACCAGTTGGTTTTCATTAAAATTAAGATGGGTTTCACGTAGTTTTGGTAACTCCATGTTTTTAAGCGTTTTGAGCCTCATACCTTAAGTAAAACATGATCTACAAGATCATAAGATCTATAAGAAAAAGACACTTATCTTTAACCATGATCTTTCTTCTGGCAAAAAAGTACAAAATTCCGCATTTATGCAGATGGGGCTTGATACCTCTACACTTTGATGAACTGAATCTGATGGTGTGTTTTCAATAAGATTCCTAGACTTTTCAGGAGTGTTTCCCCACTTTTTTCAAGAATCTGGCAAATATTCTCAGGCTCGTAGCTTTTGAAGGGTAACATTAAACTTAATAAATCTTACATATTTGGAATTAGCTTAAAACGTCAGTTGTTCTGATGTATCTATTAATATCAAATTATACGAACTTCGGTTACTAATGGACTGAGTTGCCCTCTACTTACAGTTTGTTACCACAAACTGTTTGATTTGAGCTGAAGAATTGCTTCCCTGAAAGGCCTATTTTCCTTTCAAATTTTAATCTGTCATTTTCCTTATGAAAAATGACAGAAATTGTCAATCTTCTTGAATATGACGCCATTCACGTGAACAATGTTTTTTATTCAAAATTAAGGCTCTAAAGTATAGTCAGCCAAAGGGTAAACGCCTTTCCCATGGCCTACCAACATATTGCCATGTCCCATCGGTTGGGCCTGTACCTCACTTTGGGAATTGGGGCTCTAAAGCAAACCTAGCCGTTAGCTCTCAACAAAAGGAAAAAGCTTAAAAAGTGATATGCTCTATTAACAAGTCACTATATTTAAAAAAGCTACTATAGTATAAAGTAATATCTTCTGATTTTTTTAATGTGCTTTTTTCGCTATAGCTCTCAAAAGATTTACTTTTTTGAAAATATTGCTAAAAATGTCTTGAGCAAATATAGTAATTCGTTTTGAGTGTAAAAAAAAATCTTAACCAAGGGATTGTATTTTATTAACAAGTCACTGTATTTAAACAATTCATTATATTATAAAGTAATCTCCTGATAATTTATTGTATTTTCTTGACTGTATCTTTCAGAAGGTTTACTTTCATAAGAATTTGTCTCAAAACGTATCTTGAGCAAGGGCCTGAATAACAAAAATGAATATGAAAAGATCAGTATATTTTATTAACAGCTCACAATTTTAAACAAGCCATCAATATAGCAATAGCTTGATGTTCTACTTCGCAATGCGGGCCCAGTGATCGACTCCCACTGCCGCAAAGCTGGCCGACACTCTTACTACCTGTCTTTGTAAAAAAAGACCTAGCTATTCAATTTTCGAAGTCACTATATTTTGAAATCACGATATTTTAGGTAGCCAATGCACTATTCTTAAAACCTCCAAATATTTAAATCTGCTTTCTCGGCTTTCAAAAGGTTTACTTTTTAGAAAATCAAGAACGAGTATTCAGCAAACATAGCGATTAGTTCTCAGTTAAAAAAAAAAAACAACTAAAAAATGTCACTATATTGTATTACAAGTCACTACATTTAAACAAGTCACTATATTTAAGTAAGCCAATATTATACATATTAAAATCTCCATGTATTCTAATGTTTTTTCTTGGCTATATCTTTTAAAAGATTTTATTTTTGGGAAATATATCCCAAAAAACATTTTTTTTGGACAAATTTAGTAATTAGTTCTTATTAAAAGACAAGAATCTCGGACAAGTAAGTGTACTTTATCGATAAGTCACTTATTTAAACAGGTACTGTATTTAACCCAAGAATGCTGGGCTTCGTTCATTTTGACCCGGGAATTTTTACAGTTTCGTAGTTTTTGCTATGAAGTAACATTAAGAGAAGTCGGGACGATTGTGCTAATTCAGCCATTATCAAGCCACGAAAGGAAAAGGGTGAGAATTGAGCAAATGATAACTAAAACCTTCCTATTCGTTTTTTAAAATACCGGAATAGACAAACACTTTGGTGCAAAATTTGGCTTCCTATCCCAAATGGTTACGGAGAAAAAGGCTTTAATATGCGTATTTTATCAAATTGACAGACCCTAGTATTAATATGTTAAAAGTAAATTGATGTTAAAAGTAAAGATCACCATCTAGTAGTGTCAAGGGTTAGTTTAAAGCTGAAATATCGGAAGGGTAACTACCTCCCGGGAAGTTACGATGTTGGGAGACTCCAGGATGAGAATTTGAGAGAAACTTTCCAGCAACAGTTGAATACTAAACTTTAGAGTTTAAAATTTGATAATGTGGAAGATGGTTGGAATAATTTTAGAAAAATAATTTGTTGCTGAAGTTGCTGAAGGTGTATTAGGGAAGACAGCTAGAACTGCAGCTACGAATACTATTGAAAAGGCTTTATGTTTAATAGAAACAAGAAAGGACTTGTACAAGAATTATCTGAGTAATAAATCATATGAAAACAAAAGAAATGTAAAGACAGTAGAGAAAACATTAAAATATGAACTAAGGAGTTGTGAAGTGGAGGTCATAGATAAAATTGCCGAGGTTCTGGAAGATGAAGCTAGACGGCATAATAGTAAAATATTGTACTGGCACGGTTAACAAATTGAGAGGGAGTAGTCAATCCGGACTTGTCCCAGTTAAAGATAGGAATGGGGTCGCAATTAGCGATAAGGAAAAAACTAAAGCGAGATGGGCCGAACATTTTGAGAACTTGCTTAACCGAGATAGAGTTGCAGGAAAAAATATAGAGGAAAATGAAAAAGTTCGTGATACTTTGGATGTGAAGGAAGATTTGTTCTGGGAGGAGGAATTAGCAACAGTACTAAAAGGATTAAAGAATAATAAGGCTCCAGGTGCTGATTGGGTGGTAAATGAGTTTCTTAAATATGGTGGCTCTGAGGTTAGAAATAAGTTATTGAAGATTACGAATATGATTTTTGAAAAAGGGGAAGTACCTAACGATTTTAGGAAAACCTTAATTAAGCCACTTTATAAGAAAGGTGATAAAAGTGAGTGTGGTAATTATTGAGGCGTTAGTCTGGTCTCTGTAGGTAGCAAATTACTTAGTAATATGATAATTTTCTGACTGAGAGATGCCATAGACTAAGTTTTAAGAGAAGAACAGTTTGGTTTTAGAAAAGGTAGAGGATGCGTCGACCAAATATTCACTCTTAGGTTAAAAATTGAGAAGTGCCTGAGTTGTCAAACACCTTTGGTCCTCAGTTTTATAGATTATAAGCAAGAGTTCTATTCTGTTGATAGAAGAGCTATAGCAAAGGTTTATCCTTGTATGGTATACCAGACAAATACATTAAAGTGATTAGTGCTATGTACGAGAATAACACTGCTGCGGTTAAGGTAGGAAATGAGGTTAGCAGCTGGTTTTGTATTAAATCAGGAGTTAAGCAGGGTTGTGTTCTATCCCCCTTTATATGGATTATTTTGATGGACTTTGTTTTAAGCAGCACAGGAAAGGCAATGGGAGACCACGGAATCAAATGGGGAGGAAAAAGTCTCCTGTACTTGGATTATGCTGATGATTTAAGCATCCTAGATGAAAGTGTGAGCAAAATGAATGAAGTTTTAGAGGTTTTGTGAGTTCAGGGTGGTAGAATTGGTTCGAAAATTAATGTTTGGAAGACTAAGTCACTAAGGCTAGGAATAAGTGAAGATGAAAAGGTGACGTTGGGTAATGAACAAATTTATCAGGTGGGCAGCTTCACTTACCTTGGTAGTATTATTAGTAAAGATGGTGGGAGCAGTGAAGATGTTAAAAATAGAATAGCCAAGGCTCAGGGTGTTTTTTCACAGTTAAAAAAAGTCTGGAAGAATAGGAAGATAAGTCTGCAAACCAAGATTAGAATCTTAGAAGCTACAGTGATGACAGTGGTCAAATATGGCTCTGAAGCATGGACGCTCCGAAAAGCGGATGAAGATTTGCTAGATGTTTTCCAGAGAAATTGCTTAAGGATTATTCTGGGTACCCGGCTGACTGACCGTATTTCAAACAATAGGCTATACGAAAAATGTGGTTCAATACCGCTCTCTAGGGCTTTAATGAAATTAAATTAAAAAAAACAAGTTTTTTAAACTGAAAGTAAGGAGCGACATTAAAACTTAAAACGAACAGAAATTATTCCGTATATGAAAGGGGCTGTCCCCTCCACAACGCCTCGCTATTTACGATAAATTTTTTTTTTGTTTTAAAAAAATAAAATTGTGAGACAGAGAAAAACTTTAGCGTAACGAGCGAGGCGTTGAGGGGGGGACAGCCCCTTTCATATACGGAATAATTTCTGTTCGTTTTAAGTTTTAATGTCGCTCCTTACTTTCAGTTTAAAAAACTTGTTTTTTTTTATTTAATTTCTGATCGTTTTTTAGTTAATGCAGCTTTTATTTGCATAAAAATTTTACTTTTCTTTTTCTAAATGGATGTCTTTACAAATTAACTTACGTAACTAACTTCTATATTCGTATATTTTTCTTCTGGCAAAAAATACAAAGTTGCAGATTTTTGCAGATATGAGCTTGAAACCTATGTAATAGGGTTTTCTGATACGCTGAATCTGACGGTGTGATTTTCATTAAAATTCTTTCACTTGTAGGGGATGTTTCCCCCTCTTTAAAAAATCGAGTAAATTTTCTCAGGCTCGTAGCCTTTGATGAGTAATACTAAACTTAATAAAATTCATATATTTAGGATCAGCATTATAAACACATTCTTTTGATACATTTATTGACATCAAAATTTCGTTTTTAAAAGTTTCGATTACTATTGAGCCGTATCGCTTGTTTTTTTATTGTTTTTTTATTACGTATATGTTATTACTTATATGAAGGGGTTCTCCCCTTAGTCAATACCACGCTCTTTACGTTAAAATTTAAAAAAAATTTTTATTAACAAACCCCTTAATAACAAAGGATGTTTAATTAGAATAGATAGCTCTTTTGAAAGCACTAAAAAAAACTGTAGCGTAAAGAGCGTGGTATTGACTTGGGGGAGAACCACCTCAAATACGTTATATTTTTTGTTTGTTTTAAGTTCTAATATTCCTTCTTACATTTCAGTTGAAAAAACTTGTTTTTTTTATTTAACTTCTGATCGTTTCTTAAATAATGCTTGGAAATCCGGCACCCCCTTCATAGAAATGTCCCTTACACCAAAGAAAAATCCTCCACGGAAATATTCTCCAGAGTAATCCCCTCCTCGAACCCCACCCCCTCCAGAAAAAATCCTTCCTGAAAATGGTTGTATACTTCCCAATAACCAATAAATAATGCTGGCAAGTCCGGCGCCCCCTTCATGGCAATTTCCCTTCCCCCATGAAAACTTCCTTCATGGAAAGATCCTTCCATATAGCCCCCGACCCTCTCCGTCCCCCACCCACCAGAAAAAATCTCCTCTGAAAAAGTCTGTATACTTCCCAATAACCAAGACTCTATGTTAAAATTGATTAAAGTTCATAACTTTCAGCGCTCCCCCTGGGAACTTTGGGGGATCTAGTCATCCTCTAAGATATTTTTATAATATTTTCGACCATGCTGAACAAAATGGCTATCTCTAAATTTTGATCGGGTGACTTTGGGAAAAAAATGAGCGTGGGAGGGGGCCTAGTTGCCCTCCATTTTTTTTGGTCACTTAAAAAGGGCACTATAACTTTTAATTTCCGTTCCAATGCGCCCTCCCCAGATATTATAGGACCATTGGGTCGATACGAAAACCCCTGGGGAAAAAAAAAAAAAAAAAAAAAAAAAAAATAAAAAAGCAACAAGTTTCTTTATTCGTGCAAAAAATTGAAAATTACCCATTTTTGTTGATAGGTTCTTGAAAACAATTACTTCTTGTTATATTATACGCTTAATATTATGGTGTGATTTTCATCAAGTTTCTATTATTTTTAAGGTGGGTCTTCCCTACTTTTTTTGAAAATCAGCAAAATTTTCTCAGGCGCGTCACTTTTGACAGTTAGCACTAAACTTGATGAAAAATATATATTTGAAATCAGCATTGAAATCTGATTCTTTTGATATATCTATTGGTATCAAAAACCCGTTTTCTAGAGTTTCGGTTACCATTGAGCCGGGTCGCTCCTTACTTACAGTTCGTTACCACGAACTGTTTGAGAAAGGTTGAGGTGGTTAGGGCACGTTGTGCGGATGAAGGATGACAGATTAACGAAGATTGTTCTTTTCGGCCAACCATCTAGGGCTAAACGGAAAGCAGGTCGTCCCCGTCTGGGGGGGGGGAGGACATCATAAAGAAAGATTTAAAGGAAATGGGAACTTCTTGGGCGGGTGTAAAAAGGGAGGGTTTGAATAGATCGGGGTGGAGGAGAAGCGTGCGTATCTGTTTTGGCCTCAGGCGGCTTGGTGCTGTGGTGAGCTGTTAGTAGTAGTAGTAGCAGTAGTAGTAGTATTAATATAATTTCATAAGCAGCCTAGTGTTCTAAGATTAAACAAGTCACTATATTATAAGGCAAATTCTCTTGCATTTTAATATGTCCTCTTGGCTATTTCTTGCAGAAGTTTTACTTTTTGATAAATGTATCTCAAAAAGTGTTTTCGACAAATGTAGTAATTAGTTCTCAATAAAAAAATAATAATAATAATAATCTCAACTCAACCATGCAAAACTTTCCCGTTTTCGCAACAGGCAAATGGCTTTGTAGTTTTTTTTTTAATTAATTCAAGGTTTTTAATTCAGTAGAAACTAGGGAAATTCTAAGAGCTGTAATTTCTTTGAAAACCACTAAACTACCAGGGAATGCTCCTTCCAATATTTTCAATTCATTTTCATTCAGGTTCATACTTACTTTTTTACTGGTCTGCTGAATAATATGCCGTTCTTCGCAAGAATCAGGCAGAAAATTGAAAATAAAAACTTTTGCGTCAGCACATGACAGAGCTTTGAAATTGAATAAATTTAAAAACAAGTTTTTAAACTGAAAGCAAGGAGCAACATTGAATCTTCGAATAAGCAAAAATTATTATGTACATGCGGGGGGGGGGTTACCCCCTCCTCAAAGCCTTGATCTTCAGGCTAAAGTTTTTTATTACTTTAAAACCAGGTTCTTATTGTTCTAATTTAATGGCCCTTGTTTTTCAGGAGTCATTCATAAACAATTGCGACAAAATTCAAACTTTAGCGTAAAGAGCAAGGTGTTGAGGAGGGGCAACTCCTCTCATATACAAAATAATTTTTGTTCGTTTTAAGTTTTAATGTTACTTGTTACTTTCAGTTGAAACAACTCGTTATTTTAATTTAATTTCTGATTGTTTTTTAAATAATGCCAGGAAATCTGACTCCACCTAAACAGAAAAACCCCTACGGAAAGATGCTTTAGACGATTCAATCGTGGTAAAAAATTACCCCTGACAATTACCCTTAAAATCTCTCCGCGTAACATTTAGTAAGCAATGAAAAAGTGAGACATATCAAAAGAATTTCGTATAGTGTAAAATTTCCCCTGAAAAGTTCACCCCCCGGAAACTCCCCTCCCTATAGAAAATTCTCCTTGTCGAAAATTTCCCTAGCAGAAAATTCATCCCCCTCCTATCCGGAAATTGTATTCATATTTACCGATAGCAAATACCAAATGTAAACAAAGGGTAAATTTTTGAACTTAAAGACCATTCCCCAGGGGATGTGGGAGTCAAGTTACCTCCAAAGGCATGGTTATTAGGCCTTTCAACTATGCTGAGCAGAATGGTTATCTCAAAATTTTGATCAGACGATTTTGGGAAAAAAGAGGCTTGTGAGGAGCCCCAGTAGCCCTCCAGTCTCTTTGGTCACTTAAAAAGGGCACTAGAACTTTTAATATCTGATTGAACAAGCCTCTTTTGATTTGGTCAATTTCGTTCTGAGACAATTTGGTCAACACGATTAGCCCTGGAAAAAAAAACCATAAACACAAATCCGTGATCTTTCTTCTGCCAAATTCTACATTTTTGCAGGTAGGAGCTTGAAACCCCCTTCAGTACGATTCTTTGATACGCTAAATCTGATGGTTTGATTTTCATTAGGATTCTTTGACTTTTAGACGTATTTCCCCCCTTTTACGAACATCAGGCAAATTTTTTCAGGCTCGTAGCCTATGATGGGTAGCTCTAAATGAATGAATCGGAAATATTTGAAATCAGCATAATAAGCAAATTCTTTTGGTATATCAATTGACATCAGAATTACGCTTTTTATAGTTTCGATTACTATTCAGCCGCGTCACTCCTTACTTACAGTTCGTTACCACGCACTCTTTGAAAAGGGTCGACTGTGTGGCAAATAAAAAAAGCAGTAAAAGGTAGCCAAAAGGGGCAAAAAGAAGGGGTATAGAGGTAAAAGGTAATTAACATCAAGGTCTAATTACGAAAGGAGGGATTGAGTCTTTATCAGGTGCCGCAATCAGAAAAGGCACTATGGGACACTTTTTGTCAAAGATGTATAGACACACTTATTTGATTGGTCTAGCCCGTGTTTTGACACCATGAAGGTTTGCGTATTACGGTTTCAACAGAGTTGAGGAAATTTTTTTTCCTAAATCTCTCTGTAGAGGATGTTTTCTAGAATGGAGTGGAAATTTTTCATAGGTAGAATTTTGAACCTTCGACACAACAACTGTTTGTCGTTACTTGAAGGCTAGGTAAGGCTATCTTATGTAATTATTTTTTCAATCAAAGTATAATTTCGTTGCAGCTTCAAGCCAATTTTTTAATGTCAGTAACAACCAAAAAGCCCATGACGTTGATTTTAATTTTGCTCAATCTTCTGTAAAATTTGTGATGTGTGAGATAACGCCTGAGTTAATGTGGTCATTATGGTCAAAACAAAGGGGATTTCCATCAAAGAAACAAAGCAGATATTTTGACAAGGACGTCCTCAGCGCTGCAATAATATTTATAAATATTTCTTCTTTGTCCTTGACTTACTTGACTTAAGTCCCATCCGTCCTTGAAGGTCGTCTTGGGGCCTCTTTCTTCGTAACGGCGTGGATGTGCCTTTTGTATGCTTCACGGTCTTCTGCTAGGCGAAGAAGGTCCGAGAGGCGGTGAGGTCTAAAGTTTTCCTTCCACCTTTTTGGGGTACGACCACGAGGACGAGAACCGTGAATTTGGCCTTCGAATGTGATTTTTGGGAGACGGGACCGACTCATCCGTTGTACGTGACCGAGCCATCGAAGTTGCCGGAGCTCTTCATGAGAATTGTTTGTTGTACTTTAAGGCGCTCGAGAGGTTCGACATTTGAGATTCTATCAAGGTAAGTGATCCCGCCGATGCGGCGGAGGCACTTAGTTTCAAATGCTGCACGTCGACGGTTGTCATTTACCTTGGTGGCTTGAAATCAGTTTCATTTTTCAAAGAGAAAATTGGTCTAGGATAGACTCATATTCTAAGATAGAACACCAAAAGCGTCGGTTGCGAGGATGGCTAATAAAAAAAAAGAAAAAAAATCGAACAAAAAAATTAAACAAAAAAAAACAACAAAAAACAACAAGTATAATCTATAACAAGTAGAAAGGTGAAACCTCTTACGAAATTGAGTCTTGCGTAATTTCTGATTAGAGCAAACAAAATTCTCAGTGACAGATTTTCAGAATAAAAACTGATAAGAAAATGGTATAATCACGGTTCTACCCAGGATGCAGTGGCCTTAAAGTTTTTCCTGGACTTTTGACTACAAAAAAGCAACGTGCACAAGATGTTTCACCTCTCTCAAGCGAAGATATGGAACCAAGAACTAGACAAGGAAAGATAAGTCAAAGATAAGTTACGCTTCTCAAGGGTAAGTCATAAGGACATAACAATAAATGGTTTATAAAGAATTATACGTTGATTCTTAGGGGTCTTTTAATCGGTTTTTACTTACTCTGAGGACATTTTCGTCGATAATTTTTGAAAGGAATTCCCTGTATATTTCGTCAATAAGAAGGACCTTCAATGAAATTCTGCCAAAATGAAGGAGTAAAAATAACAAAAACTTTGGATAAAATGGAAAAACTTTGGATTTCTTTACTTTTCTTTGAAAAACCTATTTTTTGGAAAACGTTTTTCTTTGAATTCATTATTAGTAAAGACGGTGGGTACAGAGAAGATGTTAATAGTAAAATAGTCACAGGGAGTTGTATGAGAGTTTGTTTAGTGTTTCCAAGCCCAGGTGTGAACTATTTTATTGATATTGTTTTCTTGTTTATATATGTCTTGTTTATAATAGCCAAGGCAAAAATATTCAGGTTTGGGTCGGGGATGTAGGCAGTTCAAGATTTTTAAGATTTTGTGGGCAAATTGAATTTCACCCTTCCGTCTCCCTCATTTCCTGCTAAAGCTACGGGGCATAAGAGTATTCTTTTGGAATTTTACAAAAGTTTCCCTTTAAAAAAAGAAAGTTTTTTCATGAGAAGTTATAATCTAAAAGTTCTACAAATTGGGGCGAGGAGCTGTTAGGTGGTATTGCCCATTCCTAAATTTTTAAAAATAATTTTTTTGTGGTATTCTCAATTTAAACTTTTTCTTTTTGCTATTTTCCCCTTGGTTTTGACATTTGAAAAAAAAGTTTGCCCCCTCCTAGATTTTGCTCCCCGTCTGAACGAAAATCGTCAGGATAGACCTGGGTTCCATTAAGAGATATGAATCATATTTTGAGAAAACAATGTGAAGTAGTCGATTAGCCTATATGAAGGGTTTAATCAATAGGATGCCTAGTCTGTATATATTGTACCTAGTAAAAACATCGTTATCAGAGGCAACGCTGTAGCGTTGCCTATAGTACAAATCATATAGCAGCAACGTTTTATTAATTTTTTTCCCCCCGGATGCACTTCATATGGAAGGGGCCGTCGTATAAACTTCAAAGGGGGCTCATTTAATTGGAAATCAAGAGTTCTAGTGCCCTTTTTAATAGTCGAAAGTGATTGGAGGGTAACTAGCCCCACCCCCACGCCCATCAGTTCCCCAAATACATCCAATAAAAATTTTGAGATAGCCATTTTGTTCAGCATAGTTGATTTCTAGATAGAAAATATATTTTTGAGGAGGACACTCCCCTACAACCCTCGGGGCAAGGGTTTTAAGTTATGCCCTGGGGGCAAATAAGGTTTATTTAGAAGGCGTTGTCGTTGAAACTTCAAAACAGGCTCATTCGAATGGAAATTAAAGGACTAGTGCCCTTTTTAATAGTCGAAAGTGATTTTAGTGTAACTAGCCCCTCTCCCCCCCCCCACGCCCATCATTTCCCCAAACACATCCAATCAAAATTTTTAGATAGCCATTTTGTTCAGCGTTGTTGATTTCCAGATAAAAAATATTTTTTTGAGGAGGACAGTTCCCCACAACCCTCAGGGCAAGAGTTTTAAGTTATGACCGGGGGGCATATAAGGTTTTGTAGAAGGCGTTGTCATAGAAACTTAAAAACAGGCTCATTCGATTGTAAAATAAAGGACTAGTGCCCTTTTTAATAGTCGAAAGTGATTGGAGTGCAACTAGCCCCCCCCACCACCCACCATTTCCCAAAACTCATCCAATCAAAATTTTGAGATAGCCATTTTGTTCAGCGTAGTTGATTTCAAGATAGAAAATATGTTTTTAAGGAGAACTCTCCCCCAGAACCTTCAGGGCAAGGGTTTTAAGATGTGCCCTGGGGGCATATAAGGTTTTTATAGAAGGCGTTGTTGAAGAAACTTCAAAAAAGGCTCATTCTACTGTACATTAAAAGGGATTGTGCCCTTTTTATAGTCGAAAGTTATTGGAGGGCAAATAGCCCCCCCCCCCCCCCGCCCATCATTCCCCCAAACACATCCAATCAAAATTTTAAGATAGCCATTTTGTCCAGTGTAGATGATATTCCAGATAGAAAAGATATTTTTGAGGAGGACAATTCCCCACAACCCTCAGGGCAAGGGTTTTAAGTTATGACCTGGGGGCATATAAGGTTTTGTAGAAGGCGTTGTCATAGAAACTTAAAAACAGGCTCATTCGATTGTAAAATAAAGGACTAGTGCCCTTTTTAATAGTCGAAAGTGATTGAAGTGCAACTAGCCCCCCCCCACCACCCACCATTTCCCAAAACTCATCCAATCAAAATTTTGAGAAAGCCATTTTGTTCAGCGTAGTTGATTTCAAGATAGAAAATATGTTTTTAAGGAGAACTCTCCCCCAGAACCTTCAGGGCAAGGGTTTTAAGATGTGCCCTGGGGGCATATAAGGTTTTTATAGAAGGAGTTGTTGAAGAAACGTCAAAAAAGGCTCATTCTACTGTGCATTAAAAGGGATAGTGCCCTTTTTAATAGTCGAATGTTATTGGATGGTAACTAGCCCCCCCCCCCCCACGCCCATCATTTCCCCAAATACATCCAATCAAAATTTTAAGATAGCCATTTTGTCCAGTGTAGATGATATTCAAATAGAAAACATGTTTTTGAGGAGGAAAATCCCCCACAACCCTCAGGGCAAGGGTTTTAAGTTATGCCCTAGGAGCATATAAGGTTTTTATAGAAGGCATTGTCATAGAAACTTCAAAAAAGGCTCATTCGATAGGAAATTCAAAGGGAATGTGCCATTTTTAATAGTCGAAAGTGATTGGAGGGCAACTAGCCCCCCCCCACACCCATCATTCCCCCAAACACATCCAATCAAAATTTTGAGATAGCCATTTTATTCAACGTAGTTGATTTCCAGATAGAAAATATATTTTTGAGGGGGACACTCCCCCACAACCCTCAGGGCAAGAGTTTTAAGTTATGCCCTGGGGGCATATAAGGTTTTTATAGAAGGCGTTGTCATAGAAACTTCAAGAAAGGCTCATTCGATTGCAAATTCAAAGGGATAGTGCCATTTTTAATAGTCAAAAGTGATTGGAGGGCAACTAACCCCCCCCCTAACGCTCATCATTCCCCCAAACACATCTAATCAAAATTTTGAGATAGCCATTTTGTTCAGCGTAGTTGATTTCCAGACAGAAAATATATTTTTGAGGAGGAAACTCCCCCACAACCCTATGGGCAAGAGTGTGGCGATAAAAAAAAGGACTGGGACTGTGGCAATTTTAATACTATGCTTTAAAGCTGTGGCGATTAAGATGCGCCAAGTGTGGCAATGAAGTCTGGGGCCAAAAATATAATACAATGATTAAAAGCGGTGTACCCATCCCGCCACTCGCTAAAAGCGAGAAAACAAAATGCGTAGCTATAGTAGGTTAGAAATTCTCCAACTATCAATTCGGGAGCGTAACCTTGCTTCTTCGGGTAATCGCCGTGACGATTACATCTAATTTCATGCAGAAATCAGATTCCTGGGAGCACTATCGAGCGAGACCTACGAACTAATTACCTGCCGTGGAATTAGATACATATATATAAATAAAACGAACACAAATAGAAAAGCAATAGTTTTATTAAGACTTACATTTAGGTGTATAACAGTGCTTCACTTCAAACTGACAACGACAGAGGCAAGGATTAAATTGGCTCTAAAAAATAATGATGATGGCAATAGAGACAATCCATGATTGAAACGAAAAACAGTTTTTTTCACTATATCACACAAGTATAGATTCTGCGCCCTGCTAGCTATTGGCACGATTGGCCAAGGTCCTGTGGCGGGGGCCACTACATTGTACTTATGTTGACAAACTCTCTTCATTGTGGTTACTGGCAGTCTAATAATACGATTAATATATATCTGATTATCATACATTATAACTTAAGCTTCCTGTGAATTCTGTTTCTGGTGATTTTTTTATTACCAAATATCTTAGCGAAATTCAAAACCGAACAGTGTCGTTGTTTTGCTGATGCCAAAACGCAGTTTACCTTTTTGCTGATTAAGAATTTAGACTCTTGGAAACGGGATTTGAACTTAATTAGGGGAGGTTTAATTTATGTCAGAATTATCTTTGGAAGGAAAAAATTTTTGTATTTTAAATATATCAAATGTTACTCACGGTACATATTGCTCTCCCCCTTTTTTAATGATGTCCCGTCATTAGGACTTGCTTGCCTTTAGGTTTTTGAAGTATTCACAATTTATTTACTATTTCTCCAACATGATTTTAATTGACATTGTATTATTTTATACTTCTATATAAGCTTAATTAGGAGTGCTAAAAATTTTCTCTATTACTTTTCTTATTTTATTATACATCCCTGTCTAAAGTTCATCTACTGACTATCTATGGTTCTAGGCTAGCTACTATGCTAAAGATTTTTTTCTACATCTAACACTGATGACTTTTACATTTCCAACAAGGTTGAGGCTATTCTACTTATAGTATAAGATTTTTTGAAAATTCACCTTTTACAAGTTTTTATCCTTTGCTAACTATAGGATAATTATGCTTCCTATCTACGCTAAATTAAATGAACAGTACGACGACGCCACACATAAGTCTATCTGAACATCTAACACTATATATAAGGACGATCTAAAACACACAATATTATGTTTACCACGTTCACTGGTAAACCTTAGAACACTTTCACTGGGACTGTTTGCTATGTAATATTAATGATAGGATATTGGAATTTTTTAAGTTATCAAAGTTTTTAAAATGTAACACATGTAGATTCACTCCTATTTCATCACCTTCGTGTTTCTTAGCGTACTCAATCCTTCTGTTATATATTAAGGTCCTTCACTCCTTTCGTCTTGGCAAAATTTTTAAGACACTTACAATATAGTTTCTTCACAGAACAGTTCGAGCATGATTATGTTAATCTTGGACGAAACGCTTTCTCCAATTGTCAAATGGGAAATGACACTCCCAGGTACAGGTGTGTGGAATTTTGATATCAGAGTTCATTCTCACCTGCTGTTTTTGGATAATTCATGGGGTGCCTTATCATTAAGGGGTTAAACACTGGGACTGCGTTCGTTTTCTTCATATCACATTTTGGGATATTTTAAAGCACATAAAAAATGTACTTCTCGTATACAATTGTTCGTTTGTGCACTTAGAGATTACAGTTCTCTTATAAAATTGTTCGTGCCTGGTTGGCGTCTATGAACTTATGCGGTGATTCCTCGGTTAATCACAGGGGAATTGATGTTTGGATTTGGAAGGGGTCGACAACAAACTTTAGTGACTGCTTCAACATATTGTCTTTAACTTGTGGGAGGGGTATATTTTCACTGAGGGGTTGGTCACTGGGGTTAATTTTTGTTTCTGTAATTCAATGGTTGGTTTCCAGGTCCATTTTTCAGAAATTATCTCGTAAACTTTATGGGATAAAAGAGATATTAACTTTTCGCATTTGATAAAGGTGATAGGATGGATTCCGAGAAATGGTCGAAAGGGATTCGACGCGTGAATCTGCGACACATAAATAATTTTTGGGACCATTAACTATCATAACTATACAGTCGTATGGTACATGGGTCCATAATGATTATCAAGGGTAAAATTTATGTACTCATATCTTGTACTGGTCGATGGGGTTCTCGGGATTTATGTGTTTATATAGTTCGATAATGCACTGGAGACTGAGATTCAAATATAGTGTTACCTGATACGTAATATGGTTCGTGGTCGAGGAAAAAACGATCAAAAGATAACTATAATTTTCGTAAACGAAGCTGGGATGAAAATTGCCCGGAGTCTATGGTGAGTACTCTTCGTTGGTTGAGGTATGATGAAAATAGGTGCTACTAGGTTGTATCTGCACTGGACTATGCATTGTAATGATCAATTTCCAATATGTAATTCCATTTCCTGTATTAAAAATAACGAGGCAGAATCACACGTTCTTTAAAACAAGTCGTCATAATACATAATAAGCTACAAGGCAATATTAACCAAATGCTAATGCTAACGCACATGTGTTGAAAAAAAATGACATTGTTACTTTAAATAAGGTCTCTTATTATTTTCCTTAGTATAAGTTATTACACACGCTTTATCTTCATCTTCTTAACCCTTATTTAATTCTACAATAGATTTAAAAACAATCCTTTAAACAAAAGTTACTCTATATTGTTAAATTTGAGGTCTCAGTTTACAACATATTTCATGCCTTCATTGTTCACGCACGTTCGTGCTGTTTAAGAAACGCATGTTGCACCGTCATAGCCAAACGGTTTTACGTAAACGACCTTACAATGAGGGAACAAGATATAGCAAGGACGAGTGGAGACCTCTATACCCACTCGTTTTCTAATGTCTTCCCTATTTCTTGGCTTAGACGTTCTCATTGGGTTCCGGGTTTAACTTCTGCATTTCAGCCGTTTCCCCATGTTCTTCCTTTGGCTTTTGCCTTTTTAGTCTCAGGATTTTTCCATAATTAAAAGTCAGTAAGATTCTCATGGTCAGGGAAATCACGAATTCGAAACATACGGTCAGTAGTATGTTCCACCAGAAATTGGTTGAGAGTAATCCGTATCTATCATCCACTTAAGTTAATCTTTTGTCTTCATTTGAAAATAGGGGAATTTGGGAGTCTAATACTTCTCTTATTTTTGTAAGCCTTAATGTCCCTTTAATCTTTTCTGTTTTGGACCATATCGAGGTTTTCATTTCCTCACTTTCTATATTGGGAATAGTGTATGACAGGTTAATTGGCTTTAAATTGATTATTTTGGGACTTATTATATTTGCGCTTGTGGTAATTAACGGTGTTCGAACAGTTGACTCTTTAGTTACAAGTCGACATCCTTGTTTTACGGTTATCGTACCCACATATTGTAATAGTAATACTGTCCTGTAACTTGGATTTATTCTTTCTGTATTATTATAACAAGACAAAGTTCCAACAGTTTCTCTTGGAACAGAAAATAACCAAAGATTATTTCTAAGGTGTATGAATATTTCTCATTTAGTACTTCCTATCTCGGCTTCTTTCAGCTGGACTGGATACATCGTACTGGAATGGTACGGGTAGACTTTTTATATTAAAGGAAATTATCCAAATTAATTATATGCAATGTGACTTTTTAATTAGAATTTTTTTTCGGGAACTGATGTATGTTGAACAGACGGTATCAGACGGGTTTGATTCGTGCGAAGCCTTGATATATGTTGAACAAAATTTTTCTAAAGCGTTTTTATAGTTGTATGATTTTTACTTGTGAGCTAAAGTTTTTAAATTATTATTCCTTTATGATGCCTATCCATAAAAATGTTTTTTTTGTATTTTTTAAGGGTATTTTAATCTGTCCGGTTTCTTAACCGTTCTACCTGACTGTGTCGTTACTTTTTCTTCTGTTTCTTGCGTTTTTTTTTATTTTTAGGTTTTGCTAACGATATGAAGTTAAATTTTTTGAATTGTTTTTTCAAAATTTCTTTCCCTTTTAATTTTGCTTTTTCGCCTGCGCGGCCGCTGAAGTCGGTTTTGACTTTCCTGTTTCTTTAAATACCATATGGACTGATTTGTCGTCAGACTCTTCGGAACCGGTTTCCGATTATTCCGCATTAGAACTTTTAGAAGTGGCATTTCGCGTTCTTGAGGTATCCCCTGCCCTTCCTTCGTAAATTTCTGCTCCTCTGGAAGTAGAAGGTTTATTCTCTAAGTCATCGCCTTGAGTTTTTAACTCGGGAGATTTGAAGGATTCTTGAGAGCTCTGAGAGGAATCAAAAGTTTTTGTGGGGTTTCTCCATTGTTTAAATGCCATGTCTTCAGGGGTATGGGGCATTCTTTGCACTAGTGTTTCCTTCCATGAAGTCCACTGTTTAGGCTTGACCTTGGACACAGTTATATCATGATATTGTCCTTGCTGGTCATCCTTGGGAGTTTGATTCCTAGGCAATGTACTTTGACTCTTTTTTATTGGGAAATTTATTAAATCCATAGCTTCTCGCAGATTTGTTTTAATTGAATCTTTGGGAGGAGTTTTCTCTACAATAATACCCGGAGTTTCTACCGCTCTTTTCAATTCCTCCTGTAATGACAGAGGCCTCTCTATTGGTGTTGCAGGGGAGACCATATCGTCTTAAAATCTTTTGGGGGGACGAGGGGTCGAAATTCTATCTGGGAAAAATTGGGTTTTTGGGGATATCGTATAATCTAATTCTCCTGCGCTCTCCGATGATGAACTTTTTGGATCTTTTGGCGTTTTAATTCTTAATGGTATTAGGGGATTTCCTTTAGGAATAACTAGATTTTTCATAGCTAAAAACTCTTCAAAGTTTTCCGCGTCACTCTCAATTTCGAAATAGTTTTGCTTGAAATTAAAGGGTTTTAGCTCTGCCAATCTTGATTTAGGGGGCTCATTTTGTGCATCTGACGAATCGGTAGACGAGGGACGCGGTACCTATTTTTCTGGAAATTTTTCTCTTTTTATTCGGCTAACATGTGCGTTGTAAGTTCTTCCACTATCGGGGCTCACCATTTCAAAAGTATAATCGTTATCGTACTTTCTGACTATTCTGTACGGTCCAGAATATTTGTTGGAAAGTTTTTTGCCTTCCGTTTTTGCCTCATTCTTTAGGTAGACGCAATCTCTTGTCTTAAGTTCGATGTCTCCCTTGGCTTTGGGTTTGGTTTCTTTATTCACGGTTTATTTTACATTTTTCTAACTCCTGCTCAGCTATATTATAGGTTTTCCTCGTCACATTTATGACTTACTTTTTACAATCCTCTGTGCTTTTATAGTATTGCCGGGACTCAATAATCTCATCATACAGGATTCTAAAATCACGACCAAAAAATAAATAAAAAGGGTTTTCTTTGGTTGTTTCTGAATAAGCAGTATTGATTATGTTAGTTAAATAAGGTAAGAATTGATCCCAATCGTTCCTTTTGTCTTTTGTATAAATGCTTAATACATTCGAAAATATTTTGTGCCTATTACCTATTTTACCATTAGCTTGTGGATGGTATGGGGAAGTCACCAATTCCTCTATGTTAAGAAAACTCATTATGTCTTTACTTACTTTTTAAACAAAATTGCTTCCGTTGTCACTTAAAACCTTATTTGGGATGCAAAATTTTAAAAATAATTTCGCTAACGCCTTACTCGTGGTGTAAGCGCCTTGATTTTTTAATGCTTTTGCAAAAGTAAATCCGGAAAAGTGATCTATAACTGTGAGAATACAACTGAAAGAAAACAGGCAAGCCTCCACTGGTTCCATATAAATCAAGTGAGACAATATCAAAGGGGAATCTCGCTACAAGAACTCTTCCCATTGGAGGATTAGGATAAGCTTGGAGGTTTTTTCTAAAGTTACACGCTTCCCAGGTACTTACAAATTCCTTGAGTTTTGTTACTGCCGACGGCACGTAAAAATATTGTTTTAATTTCCGAAATTTGTTCGTTACTCCTAAACGTCCACTAATGTATGAATGAAAATATTCGAATAAAGGTGTTATAAAACTTTGCGATAATGCTGGTGTTACTAAGGTTTGGTTTCTATTTGCCTCGTCAATCTCAATTCTGCATAGTATTTCTTCATCAAGATCAAAGTAAAAAATATCTATCTCTTTTCTAAGAGTTTTGAATTTATCTGGTAACGCATCATCATTGACAAAATAATTAATAAGTGCTAAACACATTTCGTCCTTTTTTTGCTTTCTTTTTATATTTTCTAAAGACAAGGGACAGCAGTTATCCTTATTTTCATTTTACTGTGCCTTTATACTTGCTTTTCTTACATTCATGTTTGCTCGTGGCATTGATAGCGTTAACTTCATTTTCCTCAGTGTACAATGGCATATTTTCTGGGTATCTACTCAATAAGTCAAAAGCTGCATTTTGTTTACCCTTTAAATATTCAAATTCATAATCGATTTTCATAATCCATCTAGCTAGAATTCCCGTGGAGTTTTTAAATGTGCGCAGGTGCTGCAAGATTTTATGGTCTGATCGTAGTATAAATTTTCTACCAAATTAAATAGTGTCAAAATTTTTCCAAGTGGTGTATTATAGATAATAATTCAAAGTTTGTGGCGGAATAATTACTTTCGCCTTTCGATAAGGTTCTACTCCTATAGCATATAACTTTTCTATTTTTTTGTTTAGGCGTTCCCTCTAGAGGATTAGGGTTTTCTAGCGGGATTATTTGTGAAAGAATAGCGCCAATGTCCTTCGAACTTGCATCGGTTGTGACCACGAATTGTCCGTTTTCAAAATCAGGCAGCGATAATATTGGTCCACTTATGAGTGCCTTTTTGAGACGGTGTAGGAAATTTTAAGAATCCTTTAACCAGATAGAATTTTGGAAGCTCCCTTTAGTTAAATCTGTGAGGGGTCTTTTAACTTCAGCGTAATTGCGCACGAATTTTCAAAAGTAGCAAGTAAAACCTAACTTTCCTCTTAACTATTTCACAGTTCTAGGGGGTTTGAGGTTTTCAACACAATTTTTTCTGGGTCTGGAGATATCTCTCCTTGCGTCACCATTACTCCTAAAAATTTAATTTTAGGTTGAAATAAATTCACTTTTTCAGGCCGGCACTTTAAGTTGCCCTGTCTGGATTTCTCGAACACCTTAGCTAATGTTGCTAAGTGTTGTTCAGCGTTTTCTCCCACGCATATGACATCATCAACAAAATGAATGATATTCTTTAATCCTTTTAACAGGTGTAATAAGGGTCTACATAACACGCTTCAACTAGTCTTAAGTCCAAAAGGTAATCTTAAGTATTCATAAGAACCGCATTCAGTTTTAGGAAACGCAGTTTTGTAGACATCTTTTTCGGCTATTTTCACTTGGTGGTAGCCTTGGGTAAGGTCTAAAGAAGTAAAAATTGTGTTTTTGCTTGAAATAGAGTCAAGAATTTCATCTATTCTTGGTAAAGGAAATTTATCACTAACTACTTGTTTGTTAAGGGCTCTGTAATCTACAACAAGTCTAAGATCACCATGCTTTTTTGGCACCAAGATCACTGGTGCACTATACGGATTTATACTGGTACGTATAATTTCATTTTTTTTAATTCCTGGATTTTATTTTTAACCACTCTTTGTGCTTATACGACACACGATATGGCTGCTTCGCTACAGGATTACCAGTCGTTAAAATTGAATGTTCATAAAATGTTATCAGTCCAATGTCATCTTCAGATACGGAAAATACATCTTTAAAATTCCATAATAATTCGCATACTTTTTCTTAAGTTCTATGTCCGTAATATGATCCATATTAAATTTGTTTAATTCCTTTTAATATTAAAAAGAATTGCGATTTAGTTAATGGGTATTTGTTAATTGAGGTTTTAATGCCATTTACTAGGTGTCTTTTGGAATTATCCCATCTATCTAAATCATTCTCCGAGATAACTTGGATTTGAACTAAACACGTCCCCTTTTTTATTGTAATTGTATCATTTTCGTGGTTATTGTTTACTCAAATAAAACTTTCTCCCTTGTCGTAAGCTATAATCTGTTCCTCCCATAGCAGATTTTCCGGAATTTCATTTGACAGGATCGGAAACAATATTTCAGATTTGCCGCCTACCGGTTCAATCATCTGTTATATTTGAATTCTTTGCATTGTTTTGGGAGGGATCTTTGTTTTCCGTATCGCGAACCCGTACAATTTCTCTTCACTATTATTGTCTATTAGATTCATACTGGCGCTATGCTGCGTCATTGCGGCATCTTGCGACGTCACATTGGGTTTTACTATGTTTCTCCATAATTCTGCTATTTATTTCATTTGACCTGTACAGTCGCATATCTCCTATTTTTATTTTTGCAGATTCAATACACTTATTATTTAAATTTACTTCATTTCTGCAATGTCTTTCAGAATAATTGAACATTTTTCTTATTGTACCATGTCCTCCGTGAGAGACATGAGGTTCAAAAGATTGCGACATTATACCGCCAGAAATTTTATTTACTGTTACATTCTCTTCGTAACCTCTGTTACAGTTTCTTAAGGTAGAAATTCCTTGTCCTACCTTAGCCGGGTAGACAAGCCTTTTGTTTGCCACGTCTAATAGTGCTCTATTAGAACTTAAAAAATTCGTGCCGATAATGGCTTCATACGGAAAGTTATCACATATTATAAAGTTTGTCGGAAAAGTTTTATTATCCCTTTTTACGTCTAGGCGAACTGAACCTTTTGCATCCAATTTATGCCCTGTCACGCTAGTTAAATTGGGATTATTGAAATTTCATTGCCGCCTAATATGCGGAAGCAACATATTAAATACACATGAGTTAATGATACTAATCGTTGCACCGGAGTCAATTAAAGCCTTAAAGTAAACATTTGCCACACAAAAATCATTAAATATAGGTAACTTATTATTACTATCACTACAAGACGGTACTGCTATCGGTTTGGGCCCATAAGATATTCTAGGCACCCTCTGGGTCCAATCTATTCTTCTGAGGGGCCTAGAACGTTTCCCCGTGGATTTATTTCGTACGTTTGTGTCTGCAATAGGGATTCAGACATGTGAGATTCCGTAGGCATATCTAATTGATTTACATTTGTCTGCCTTCGCCATGTATTATTACGATAGTTTGGATTTCTTGCGTCAGTGCCGGCTGCTGGCGCCGACTGCAAATGCCGTTGGCTTGAAAAATTTTCATTTCCCGTCGGCAAATTTTTGGGATTTCTATGTACCATTCTCGCATTATATTGGCTTTGGCGAGTATTTGGGTTTTCAAATCGGTAATTAATTTGTCTATTGGGGGCAGGGTTGTACACATTTGGTTGGTACGCGTTGTAAGGTACTGATTGGCGCAATCTTCCCTGGCTATAGGCTAATGCACCACTGGCACTAGAATTTGTTCTACCGAACAAATGGTTGCCGTAATTTTGCGTCTTACCGACGGCAATCCTTGGTGTGCGATTGGGGACATAACGGCACTCTCTCGCGATATGCCCCAAACGATTACAAATGTAGCATCTTATTATTGTTGGGTTATTTTCATAACTAATTTGTTTGACGGGCTGAAAACATACTGTTTTCTGCCTAGCGGGTTCTTGCGTTCTATTTCTTTGTGGCACTGGGGAGTTATCCCTTGAAAAGAAATTGGGAGACGTCTGATCGCCCTTGAAGGTCAGGCTTGCTTTTGATTCGCCTAGGCTATTTATTTTTGTTTTACTGTGATTTGCCACCATCGTATCGACTTCGATCAATCGCCCTACCTCCTGAAATGCAAGATCTTACGTCTGAATATTTTTGGATATTACCATTCTATATAGTTTTGGGGGTAGCCCTTGCAAAAAAGTATGTAGTATGACTTTTTCATACAGTTCTCCTGAACCTTTTCCGTATTTTGCTTCTACTGAAATCCGTATATTATCAAGATATTCTCTTACGTTTTGTGAATGGTCAAAGTATACCATTCCGTGTTTTAATTTATTTGTGGAACTAGTTTCGATAAATCTATCTTTAAATGTCGTTAACGATTTGTCCCCCGTATTTATTTGCAAGCTGGCGTCATCGCCTATAGTATCATCAATTTGCTTTAGGAAGGTTAAGGCCTGCCCTTATAATCTTAATAGGAGCATGCCGACTAACGTCTCTACCTCTGTTTTTGTTAATTCTACAAATTGTGCCAATTGGATATTAAATTCGTCGATATCTGTTTGTCCATCGTATTGTAGAATAGATTTTGCTATTTATACATTTTTCGCGGCCAATTTTTGTACCATTAATAGTTCGCTTAATTCTTCTGACATTTTTTTGCGTTTGAATAACTCAAAATAAATTTATTTTTTCCCTTAACCTATTTTGGAGGAGGATATTATCTCCTTTGAGATATTTTAAAAGAGTTTCCTATTCTAGCTTAGCGATTATAGGCCTAATCACTTTTTCTTATATGTCTGTATCCCTCCAATGATTAAATTTAAATTACAAAATTTATAGCATAACTAGTTCGCATGTCTTCATCCCATTTCCGACCGCGCCATATATGGCGATAAAAAGGTTGTAGTGCGCCATATGTAGCGATAAAAAAAGGGGGCTGGACTCTGGCAATTGTAATATTATGCTTTAATCTGTGGCGATTAAGATGCGCCAAATATGGCAATGAAGTCTGGGGCCACAAATGTAATACTATGATTAAAAGCGGTGTACCGATCGTGCCACTCGCTGAAAGCGAGAAAACAAAATGCGTAGCTATAGTAGGTTAGAAATTCTCCAACTATCAATTCGGGAGCGTAACCTCGCTTCTTCGGGTTATCGACGTGACGATTACCTCTAAGATTATGTAGAAATCAGATTCCTGGGAGCGCTACCGATGGAGACCTACGAACTAATTACCTGTTGTGCGAGTAGATACAGACATATAAATAAAACAAACCCAAATAGAAAAGCAATAGTTTTATTGAGACTTACATTTAGGTGTATAACAGTGCTTCATTTCAAACTGACAACGACAGAGGCAAGAATTATATTGGCTCTAAAAAACAATTATGATGGCAATAGTGGCAATCCATGATTTACGCGAAAAACAGTTTTTTTTTCACTATATAGCACTAGTATAGATCCTGCACCCTACCAGCTATTTCACAATTGGCCAAGGTCCTGTGGCGGGGGCCGCTACCTTGTAATTATGTTTGCAAACTCACTTCATTATGCTCACTGACCGTCCAATAATTTGTTTTAAATATTTCTGATGATTAAACGTTATAAATTAAGCTTCCTGTGAATTCTGTATCTGTTGATTTTTTTTATTACCAAATATCTTAGCGAAATTCAAAACCGAATAGCGTCGTTGTTTGGCTGAGGCTAAAACGCAGTTTCTCTTTTCGCTGATTAAGAATTTAGACTCTGGGAAACTTGATTTGAACTTAATTAGGGAAAGTTTAATTTATGTCGGAATTATCTTTGGAAGGAAAGAATTTTTGTATTTTAAATATATCACATGCTACTCTTGGTACAAGAGTTTTAAGTTATGCCCTAGGGGCATATAAGGTTTTTATAGAAGGCGTTGTCGAAGAAACTTAAAAAAGGCTCATTCAATTTGAAATAGCCCCCCCCCCCCCAAGCTCATTATTCCCCCAAACACATCCAATCAAAATTTTGAGATAGCCAGTTTGTTCAGCGTAGTTGATTTTCGGATAGAAAATATGTTTTTGAGGAGGACATCCCCCACAACTCTCAGGGCAAGAGTTTTAAGTTATGCCCTGGGGGCATATAAGGTTTCTTTAGAAGGTGTTGTCGTAAAAACTTCAAAACAGGCTCATTCGATTGGAAATCAAAGGGCTAGTGCCCTTTTTAATAGTCGAATGTGATTGAAGTGCAACTAGCCCCCACCCTCCCCCACGTCCTTCATTTACCCAAACACATCCAATCAAAATTTTGAGATAGTCATTATGTTCAGCGTAGGTGATTTCCAGATAGAAAATATGTTTTTGAAGAAGACACTCCCCCAGAACCTTCAGGGCAAAAGTTTTAAGATATACTCTGGGGGCATATAAGGTTTTTATAGAAAGGGTTGTCGTAGAAACTTCAAAAAAGGTTCATTCGATTGGAAATTCAAAGGGATAGTTCCCTTTTTAATAGTCGAAAGTGATTGAAGTGCCAATAGCCCCCCCCCACGCCCATCATTCCTCCAAACACATCCAATCAAAATTTTGACATAGCCATTTTGTTCAGCGTAGTTGATTTTTAGATAGAAACATGTTTTTGAGGAAGACAATTCCTCACAACCCTCAGGGCAAGGGTTTTAAGTTATCCCCTTGGGGCATATAAGGTTTTTATAGAAGGGTTTGTCATAGAAACTTCAAAATAAGCTCATTTGATTGGAAATTCTAAGGGATAGTGCCCTTTTTAATAGTCGAAAGTGATTGGAGGGCAACTAGCCCCCCTCGCTCAACAGTCCCCCAAACACAGTCAATCAAAATTTTGAGATAGCCATTTTGTTCAGCGTAGTTGATTTCGAGATAGAAAATATGTTTTTGAGGAGAAAAATCCCCCAAAACCATTAGGACAAGGGTTTTAAGTTATGCCCTGGGGGAATATAAGGTTTTTATAGAAGGCGTTGTCGTAAAAACTTCAAAAAAGGCTCATTCGATTGGAAATTCAAAGGGCTAGCATCCTTTTTAATAGTCGAAAGTGATTGGAGGGCAACTAGCCCCCCCTTCACCCATCATTCCCTCAAACACATCCAATCAAAATTTTGAGATAGCCATTTTGTTCAGCTTAGTTGATTTTCAGATAGAAAATATGTTTTAGAGGAAGACACTCCCCCACAAACCTTACGGCAAGGGTTTTAAGTTATATCCTGGGTACATATAAGGTTTTTATAGAAGGCGGTGTCGTAGAAACTTCAAAAAGGCTCATTCGATTGGAAATTCCGAGGGCTAGTGCCCTTTGTAATAGTTGAAAGTGATTTGAGGGAAACTAACCCCCCTCTCACGCCCACCTTTTCCCCAAACACATCCAATCAAAATTTTAAGAGAGCCATTTTATTAAACGTAGTTTTAAGTTCTGGAAACTAGGTCTTTGAGGATTACAACTGCCCCAAAGCCCTCAGGGCAAGGGTTGTAATTTAAGGATTCTCCGAATCCTTCATATTATTTCTTATGGAAGGGATGCTCGTATAAACTTTAGAGAGGGTTCTTTTGATTGAAAATTTAAAGTTCTTGTTCACTTTTTAAGAGTCAAAAGAGATTGAAGGGCAAATAGCCCCTCTCCCTCCTCTTCGCCCTAAACGCATCAGATAAAAATTTTGAGACAGAAAATTTTGTTAAAATAGTTCAAAGTTCTGATAAAAAAAAAACTCCGGTGTCGACACAGCCCACCAGGGCCCGTGTAGCGATGGAAAAATTTATTATTTGTAGCGATAAAAGATTTGCTACTTGTGGCGATAGAGATTTCTCCGATAGCGCCGCTTATAGCGCTGGAGATTGTGTCAACTAGGCTAGCGCCGCTCTCAATTAATGAGAGAAAATTGAATCTGTAGACATATAAATGTGGCCTCTTCTTTCTTGAGCTATCTGGATATCAGATTCCTTTGGGAGCATTTACCTTGGAGACTTACGAACTAATTACCTATTATTAGACTAGACGCAGACATATAAATGAAATAAACACAGATAAGAGAGACAATAGATTTATTGAACTTACATGCTTAGTTGTACAGCAACGGGTCACTTCAATGACAATAATGGTGACCGAGATGAAAGAGTTAAAACTTCTATCTCAATGGATCTTCTCAAGTCAAACTTACGATTCTAATTAAAAAACACATCTACCCCCTTCCAAACGCAGTTCTTTCGTCCATCGCTGTAAGGACTGCTTGCCATTGGCTCACGTGGCACAAGGACGCGAATCCTCGTCCAATAGTCTGTTTTAAATGTTTTTGATGATTCAAGCATTCACACGGTTTTTTGCCATTTAAACTTTCTTAGAAAAGTTGTGCATAGCATTTTTTTTGCTACTAATTATCTTAGCGAAATTCGAACGACTAGCGTCGTTGTTCGACTGAAGCTAGATTGCAATTTATCTTTTAGCTGATTAAAATTTTAGACTCTTGGAAGCGGTATTTGAACTCAATTAGGGGACGTTTAATTTCTGCCCGAATCATCTTTAGAAGGAAAGAATCTTGTATTTTAAATATATTGCCTTTTGCTCCTGGTACACATCACCCTTCCCATCCAGTAATGACGTCCCTTCATTAGTAACTGCTCATTAGGAGTGCTTAAAATTTTTCAATTATTTTTCTTATTTTATTCTACATCCCTATCTAAAATTCATCTACAGGACTAAGATTATTTATGGTTCTAGGTTAGCTACTATACTAAGGATTTTTTTTATATATCTCGCACTGAATATTTTTACATGACCAAAAAAGTAGAGGCTATTTTACTTTTATATTAGTTTTTTTTTTATTTTGCTGTATATATGAAGTTCTACATACTATCTACAATACGTTAAGTGAAGAGAGAGATAACATTACACATAGTTATACTTGTGGTACATACATGAATGATTTATAACATACAATATTGGGTTCATCATATTCACTGATAACATTAAAACACTTTCACTATTGGGATTTTTGAATTGTCAAAGTTATTAGGAAGTAACACATGTAGATTCACATCTATTCATCACCTTCGTGTCCTTAGTGTACTACACCCTTCTGTTGTAATTTTTTGTCCTTCACTCTTTTTGTCTTGGCAAAAATTTTGAAGCATTTACGTTATAGTTTTTTCATGGAACAGTTCGAGTCTAGTTGTCTTTACACGGTAAGTTTTCCCTAATAGTCAACTGGGAAATGACCGTTAAATATCGTTCTAATAGTAAACTGGGAAGTGATTTTTCCCACTACAGGTGTTGTTGTTTTTCTTCTCAGCATTTCATTTTTAGGATTTTTGAGGCACATAGAGAATGTATTCTCGCGTAAAATTGTTCATTTGTTCCTTTTGAAACGGGTGACTCTTTAGTGACTCTTTTTAAATATTATCGTTTCGTTCAACTTCAAACATCTTCAAATATCATTTGACTTCAAATATCGTTTATCTTGTACTGCTCGATGGGGTTCTCAGAATTAAACTTCAAATTGTCTCTAACTTCAGTTTCAAATATCTTCAAATGTC
Source organism: Artemia sp. Qi Xiang Cuo (assembly GCF_049724085.1). Classification (NCBI taxonomy): domain Eukaryota; kingdom Metazoa; phylum Arthropoda; class Branchiopoda; order Anostraca; family Artemiidae; genus Artemia; species Artemia sp. Qi Xiang Cuo. Next base: position 93,528,156 of record NC_142795.1, on the reverse strand, counting down.
TTTAAGTATCTTTTATATTCAAATATTGTTAACTATATTTTATCTTGTTCTGATCGATGGGGTTTTCAGAATTAAACTTCAAATTGTCTTTAACTTCAGTTTCAAATATCTTCAAATGTCTTTAAGTATCATTTAACTTCAAATATCGTTAAATATCGTTTATCTTGTTCTGATCGATGGGGTTCTCAGAATTAAACTTCAAATTGTCTTTAACTTCAGCTTCAAATATCTTCAAATGTCTCTATTTGAAGATATTATTGGAAAAAAAATCCTTAGTATAGTAGCTAACCTAGAACCATAAATAATCTTAGTCCGGTAGATGAATTTTAGATAGGGATGTAGAATTAAATAAGAAAAATAATTGAAAAATTTTAAGCACTCCTAATGAGCAGTTACTAATGACGGGACGTCATTAATTGATGGGAAGGGTGATGAGTAGTTTTTTTTTGTATCCAAGAAAATTATTCGAATTAATCATATGCATTATTATCTTTTAATTAGGATTTGCTTTTCGGGAACTGATATACGAGCATTTTTCTCTACAGCATTTTTATAATCATATGTTTTTTGCTCGTGAGCTAAAAGTTAGGACGCCTATCCATTAAAATCTTTTAATCCTATACTGATTAAGCGTAATTCTATCTATTGGGTTTTTTAACCGTTCTACCTGACTGTGTTGTGATATTATCCTCGGTTTCTTGCGGTTTTTTCTTTTTCGGGTTTTCTAGCGAAATAAGATCAAATGTTTTGTATTGGTTTTTCAAAAATTCTTGCCCTTTTAATTTCGTTTGTTTTCCGTGTGCGGATGCTGAGGTCAGTCTTGATTTTCCTACTTCTTTAACTAATATTTGGTCTGATTCACCATCAGACTCTACGGAACTGGTTTCCGACGAATCCGGATTAGAACTTTTAGAGGTGGCACTTTTTGTGGTATCACCTGCCATTCCTTCGTAAATTTCCACTCCTCTGGAAGTAGAAGGTTTATTCTCTAAGTCCTCGCCTTGAGTTCTCAACTCGGGGGATTTTAAAGATTCTTGAGAGCTTTGGGAGGAATCAATAGTTTTTGCGGGGTTCCTCCGTTGTTTGAAGGCCATGTCCTCAGGGGGATGGGTTTTTTTTTGCACTAGGGTTTCCCTCCATGAAGTCCACTGTTTAGGTTTGGCCTTGGATACAGTTATATCATGATATTGACCTTGCTGGTCATCCTTTGGAGTTTTATTCCCGGGGAATGTACTTTGACTCTTTTTTATGGGAAAATTGATTAAATCCATAGCTTCTCGCAGGTTTGTTTTAGTTAAGTCTTTGGGAGGAGTTTTCTTTACAGTAATACCGGGGGTTTCTACAGCTCTGTTTAATTCTTCCTACAATGAGGGGGGCCTTTCTATTGGTGTTGCAGGGGAAACCATATCGTCGGGAAATCTTTTGGGGGGACATGGGGTCGAAATTTTATCGAGAAAGAATTGGATTTTTGGAGATATTGTATAATCTAAATCTCCTGCACTCACCGATGAGTAACTTTTTGGACTTTTTGGTGTTCTTATTTTTACTGGTATTAGGGATTTTTTCTCTGGAACAACTAGATTTTCTATTGCTAAAAAATTCTTCAAAGTTTTCCTGGTCACTGTCATTCTCAAAATAGTCTTGCTTGAAATTAAAGGGTTTGAGCTCTGCCAATCTTGACCTAGGGGGCTCATTTTCCGAATCTGACGAATTAGTAGAAGAGGGATGTGATACCCATCTCTCTGGGTATTTGGCTCTTTTTATTCGGCTAACATGCGCCTTGTAAGTTCTTCCACTATCGGGGTTTTCCAGTTTAAAAGTATATTCGTTATCGTACTTTTTGACTATTCTGTACGGTCCAGAATATTTGTTGGAAAGTTTTTTCCTTCAGTTTTCGCCTCGTTCTTTAGGTAAACGAAGTCTCCTACTTTGAAATCTATATTCCCCTTAACTTTGGGTTGGTTTCTAAGCTCTTGGTTTATTTTACATTTTTCCAACTCTTGCCTAACTATTTTATAAGTTTTCCTCATCCTATTTATGAATTCTTGTTTATAATCTTCTGAGCTATTATAATACTGCCGAGATTCAATAATCTCATCATATGGGATTTTAAAATCACGACCGAAAAGTAAATAAAATGGATTGTCTCTGGTTGTTTCGGAATAAGCAGTGTTGATTACGTTGGTTAAATAAGGTAAGAATTTATCCCAGTCGCTCCTGTTGTTTGTCGTATAAGTATTTAGAACATTCAAAAATATTGTAAGCCTGTCTCCTTTTTTTTCATTAGGTTGTGGGTGGTACGGCGCTGTCACCATTTTCTATAAATTAAGGAAACTCATTAAATCTTTTGTTACTTTCGAAACGGAATTGCTCCCGTTGTCGCTCAAAATTTTATTAGGAATTCCAAATTGTAAAAATAATTTTGCTAATGCCTTACTTGTGGCATAAGCACCTTGATTTTTTAAAGCTTTTGCAAAAGTAAATCCTGAAAAATGATCTATGACCGAAAGAATACAAGTATTACCTCTGCTAGAAACAGGTAAGCCTCCACTTGTCCCGTATAGGTCAAATGAGATAATATCGAAGGGGTACTTTGCTACCGAGACCCTTCCCATTGGAGGATTTGGATAAGCTGGGGGGTTCTTTCTCAAGTTACATGCTTCGCATGTACTTACAAATTCTTTAAGTTTTGTCAGTGCAGATTGTGCGTAAAAATATTGTTTTAACTTATGGATCGTTTTCATGACTCCTAAATGTCCACCTGTGTCCGAATGAAAATATTCAAATGCAGGCCCTTTCAAGTTTTTTGATAGCACATGTATTATCGAGATTTGGTTTTTGCTTCTCTGAGAAGTCACGATCCCAAGGAGTGAATCTTCGCTCATATCGAAGTAAAAATTGTCGATTCCTTTTCTCTAAGTTTTTACTTTATACGGTAACACATCATTATTTACAAAATCATAGCTAAGTGCTACACACACTTCGTCCTTTTTTTGTTTTCTATTTATAGTTTCCAAAGACAAGGGACAATAGTTAATCTTATTTTCTTTTACTGCGTCTTTGACTTTGTTTTTCTTACATCCATGATTGCTCTTAGCAATTAGGCGTCAACTTCATTTGCTTCAGCTTCCGATGGAATATTTTCTGGGTATCTACTTAAACAGTCGCAAGCTGCATTTTGTTTTCCCTTTAAATGTTCAAATTCGTAATCTAGGTCTTGGGTTTTCATAATCCATCTAGCTAGAATGCCCGTGGGGTTTTTAAATGTGCGCAGGTACTGCAAGCTTTTATGGTCTGATCGTAATATAAATTTTCTACCAGTTAAATAATGTCTAAATTTGTCCGGGATTATTTGCGAAAGGATAGCGCCTATGCCCTTTGAGTTAGCATCAGTGGTAACGATGAATTTTCCGTTTTCGAAATCAGGGAGTGATAAAATTGGTTCAGAAGTGAGCGCCTTTTTGAGTCATTCTAGGGAAGTTTGAGCTTCCTTGGACCAGGTAACATTATGGGAGTTTCCTTTGGTTAATTCCGTGAGGGGTTTCGCAATTTGGGCATAATTGCGTACGAATTTTCTAAAGTAGCCAGTAAGTCCTAAATTTCCCTTAATTCTTTCATAGTTTTGGGGGATTTGAGGTTTTCAACAAATTTTATTTTATCAGGGTCCGGGGTATCTCTCCCTGGGTTACTACTACTCCTAAAAATTTAATCTTAGGTTGAAATAAATTAACTTTCTCGGGCCGCCGTTTTAAATTTCCTTGCCTGAGCTTCTCGAACATCTTAGCTAACGTTGCTAAGTTTTGTTCAGTGTTTCACCCACGCATATAATATCATCAACAAATTAAATCATATTCTTTAATCCTCTTAACAAGTGTAATAGGGGTCTACATAGCGCGCTTGAACTTGTTTTAAGTCCAAAAGGTACTCTCAAGTATTCATAAGAACCACATTCAGATGCTGAAAATGCAGTTTTATTGACATCTTTTTCGGCTATTTTCACTTGGTGGTAGCCTTGGGTAAGGTCCAAAGAGGTAAAAATTTAGTTTTAGCTTGAAATTGAGTCAAGAATTTCATCTATTCTTGGTAAAGGAAATTTATCGCTAACTAGTTGTTTGTTGAGAGCCCTATAATCTACTACGAGTCTAAGATCTCCATTCTTTTTTGGTACTAAGATCACTGGTGCGCTATACGGACTTATACTTGGGCGTATAATTTCGTTTTTTATAATTAATTGATTTTATTTTTTAACAACTCTTTTTGCTTATATTGCACACGATATGGCTGTTTTGCAACGGGATTACCGGTCGTTAAAATGGAATGTTCGTAAAATGGTATTAGCCCGATGTCATCTTAAGATGCAGAAAATAACTGCTTAAATTTACACAAAAATTCGCATAATTTTTTCTTAAGTTCCAAGTCCGTGATATGATTCATATTAAATTTGTTTAAAAATCGCGATTTACTTAGAGCGAATTTGTTGTTTTAAGCTTTAATACTTTTAAATATCTTTCCACTTGATAATTTCAATGTGCATAAGTCGTATTACGATGAAACCTCGATTTGGACTAAGAACGTTCCTATTTGAATTGTAACTGTATCGTTTGCATGATTTCTTTCTAAAAGAAAAAATAAGTCTACTTTTTTTACGTTTACGTTATGATCCTTGAAAGGAGAGTTTTCATGTAACCTAGCCTGGTTTGCAAACAATTTTTCTAACTTTCTAATCGCTGGTTCGATCATTTGTGAAATTTGGATTTTTTGCATCGTTTTGGGAGGGATTTTTTTTCCTTATCGCAAATCCGTAATATTTCTCTTCATTTTAATTGTTTATTAGATTCATACTGGCGCTATGCTGCGCCATTGCGGCATCTTGCGGCGTCATGTTGGGTTTTATTATGTTCTTCCATAATTCCGCTATTTTCTTAATTTCATTTGATCTGTACTGTCGCATATTTCCTATTTTTATTTTCGCAGCTTCAATACTGTTATTATTTAAATATACTTCAATTCTGCAATATCCCTCTGGGTAATTGAACAAATTTCCAATTATGCCATGTCTTTGCGAGACATGAGGTTCAAAATACTTCGACATTATACCACTAGAAATTTTGTTTACTGTTATGTTGTCTTGGTAACCTCTGTTACGATTTCTTAAGGTAGAAATCTCTTCCCCTACCTTAGCTGGGTAAACAAGTTTCTCATTGGCTATGTCTAATAGTATTCTATTAGACCTTAGAAAATTTGCCCCTATAATAGCTTCATATTGGAAATTATTACATATAATAAAATTTGTCATGAACGTTCTATTGTCTCTTTTTACGTTTAGGCAAATTGACCCTTTTGCATTTACCTTATGACCTGTCACGCTTGTTAAATTGGGATTATTAGGGTTGGTCTGTCGTTTAATGTGCGGAGGCAAGCTATTTAGTACGCATGAGTTTATTATATTTACAGTAGCTCCGCTGTCAACTAAGGCCGTAAAGTATACGTTTTCTACACAAAAATCATTAAATATAGGTAACTTGTTATTAATATCACTACAAGAAGGCACTAGTATTGTCTTGGGCCCATTAAATATTCCTGGCACCCTCTGGGTCCAACTTATGTTTCTGAGGGGCCCGAAACGTTTCCCTGGGGATTTATTTCATGTGTTGGTGCTCGTAATAGATATTCAGACGTATTGGGTTCCGTAGGCATATTTAAATGATTTACGTCTGCCTGTCTTCGCCATGTATTAATATGGTAACCTGGATGTCTCGTGTCAGTGCCGTTTGCTGGCGCTGACTGTCAGTGCCGTTGGCTTGCAAAATTTTCATTTCTAATCGGCAAATTTTCATGATTTCTATATTGCATTCTCGCATTATATTGGCCTTTGCGAGTATTTGGGTTTTCCAACCGGTAATTAATTTGCCTGTTGGGGGGAGGGTTATACGAATTTGGTTGGTACGCATTATAAGGTACTGATTGGCGCAATCGCCCCTGGCTATAGCCCATTGCATGACCGGTGCTAAAATTTGTTCTTCTGAACAGATGATTGCCGTAACTTTGCGTATTACCGACAACATTTCTTGGTATGGGATTGGGGACATAGTGGCACTGTCTCGCTATGGGGCCAACGCGATTGCAATTCTATCACTTCATTATTGTAGGGTTAATGGGCTGAAACCGTAATGTTCTCTGCCTAGCAGGCTCTGGCGTTTTGTTTCTTTTTGGCACTGGGGAGTTATCCCTTGAAAGGAAATTGGGTGATGCCTGATCGCCCTTGAAAATTAGGTTTGCGTTTGAATCACCTAGGCTATTTATTTTTGCTTTACTATGATTAGCAACCATTTTATCAAATTCGATTAGTCGCTCTACCTCTTGGACTGCATGATCTAACGTCTTAATATTTTTGGATATTACTGCTCTATATAGTTTTGGGGGTAGCCCTTGCAAAAAGGTATTTAGTTTGACTTTTTCATAGAGTTGCCCCGAACCAGTTCCGTATTTCGCTTCTACAGAAATGCGTATGTTGTCAAGGTAGTCCCTTATATTTCGTTAAAAATTAAAGCTTACTACTCTGTGTTTTAATTTATCTATTGAGCTGGTTTTTATAAATTTCTCTTTGAATTCTTTTAATAAGTCATCAACCGTATTTATTGGCAAGTTGGCGTTATTGCCTATGGTATGTTCGACCTGCTTTAGAAAGGTTAAGGCCTGGCCTCTTAATCGTAGTAGGAGCATGTCTTTTAACGCTCCAACGTCTGTTTTTGTTAATTGTACAAACTGGGTCAATTGGATATTAAATTCGTCAATATCTGACTGACCATTGTATTCCGGGATAGATTTTGCAATCTCTATATTTTTTGCGACTAACTTTTGCACTATTAATTATTCATTTAGTTCGTCCATATTTTTGCGTTTATATCAATTTAAAATTTTACTTAACCTATTTTGGGGTAGGCTATTATCTCCTATGAGATGTAAGGGGTTTACTATCGTAGCCTAGCGGTACTAGGCCTAATCAATATATTGATATATCTGTATCTCTCCAACAATTAAATTTAAATTACAAAGTTCAAACAGATTAATTAGTTCGCAGTTTTCCTCCAATTTCCGACACGCGCCATTTGTAGCGATGTAGAAATTTAGTACTTGGGTCAATAAAAGATTTGTACTTTTGGCGGTAGAAATTTCTCCAATAGTGTCGCTTATAGTGCTGGAGATTGTTTCAACTAGGTTAGCGCCGCTTTCAACTAATGAGAGAAAATTGAATATTTAGACACACAAATGTAGCCTCTTTTTTCTTGAGATATCTGGAGATCAGATTCCTTTGGGAGCATTTACCTTGGAGACTTACGAACTAATTACCTATTATTAGACTAGACGCAGACATATAAATGAAATAAACGCAGATAAGAAAGACAATAGATTTATTGAACTTACATGCTTAGTTGTACAGCAACGGGTCGCTTCAATGACAATATTGGTGACCGAGATGAAAGAGTTAAAACTTCTATCTCAATGGATCTTCTCAAGTCAAACTTACGATTCTAATTAAAAAACACATCTACCCCCTTCCAAACGCAGTTCTTTCGTCCTGCGCTGTAAGGACTGCTTGCCATTGGCTTGCGTGGCACAAGGACGCGAATCCTCGTCCAATAGTCTCTTTTAAATGTTTTTGATGATTCAAGCATTCACACGGTTTTTTGCCATTTAAACTTTTTTTGAAATGTTGTGCATAGCATTTTTTTTTGCTACTAATTATCTTAGCGAAATTCGAACGACTAGCGTCGTTGTTCGACTGAAGCTAGAATTCAATTTATCTTTTTGCTGATTAAAATTTTAGACTCTTGGAAGCGGTATTTGAACTCAATTAGGGGACGTTTAATTTCTGCCCGAATCATCTTTAGAAGGAAAGAATCTTGTATTTTAAATATATCGCCTTTTACTCCTGGTACACCCGGGGGTAGGTGTTGTAAGTTATGCCCTGGGGCATAACTTATTAAGGGAGGTTTATAAGGGGGGATGCAAAATGGCTTTGGCACACAAAATCCTATTAAGGTCAATTCCAAAGAGTCTTGATCCTTTTGTGTCAGCAAGTGAAATGGTCTAAACCCCCTTATTGGAGCTATTTTTCAATCCACTCATTGTTGTCCATTGCTGTCCAAAAGTTATGCAAGCTGTCTATTGTTCATATATAAGGTTTTTATCAAAGAGGTAATGGAATATACTTTGAAATAAGCCTCTTTCGATTTAAATTGAAAGTTCTAGATCCGTTTTTTAAAGTCAAGAATAATTGGACCCCTCCCCATGCCATAGAAACTTGAAACATTTTGCAATCAAAAACGAACAAAAATCAATTAAAAAAAAATTTCCAAAAATACGTTTTTCAAAGAAAAGTAAATTCCATTTTAAATTTTAGCTCAGGAAATACAAATACCTGTTAAGATTCAAACTCAAAACGACCAGAAATTACTATAAAAGAATAAATGAAACCCAAAACGAACAGAAATTAATAAACAATCATAGCAAAAAACATACAATAAGTAATAATATAAATGAACAAATAGATCTTAAAGCGAGTAATGCTTAGATTGAATATGAAAATCAAGCTTAAAACGAAAACAAATAGTTTGCTATTAAAGTATAAATGAAACTAAAACGAACAGAAATTAAATAAACAATCAATGCAAACAAACATACAATATATATATTAATGTAAATGAATAAATAAATCTTAAAACGAGTGAAACTTAAATTGAATATGCAAATCAAGTTTGAATCTAATAAAAATAACTACAAACAAGAGTTTGGGTGTCGCCTCACTGCAGAAGCCAAAAACCTTCTGCGTCATTGGCGCTTTACTGAAAACGAATTATATTAAAAAATTTTTCTTTTGTACTTAATATTGAAAATACATATTAGAAATACAGTAAAATTTTGAACTGATGAGCTTTTAGCAATTAATATCATTATGCATCAAATATTCAGTTTAATTTATTATTTCTTTTCAAGATTGGTCAAGACAAATATAGTTTCACTACAAACAAAATTTGGATACTGACCCCTTCTTTAACTGCAAAAACCTAAAGCCTTCTGCGTCATTGGCGCTTCACTGAAAACGAATTACTCGTATATAGCAAATTTATTATTTTCCAGTTCTTACAGCATTGAAAATGAAAAAAAAATTACAGTGAAAAAATCTTGAACTGATGGATCTTTCAACAAATAATATCATTATATATCTAATATTAAATTTGATTTTGTTTATACATTCGAAGACTGTTCAAGACCCATATAGTTTTGCCATTTTTTTAAATCTGCCATTTTTTCTAACTAATCGTGTTAGTTTGTTATGAAAACATTCTATGGCTTCTAGGCATTTCTATTTGAGCGGAAAACTGCACCTCAAACTTTGTGGAACATGCATTTTCTTGCATGAAACACCAAAATATAATAAAATGTCAAGTTTCGGAGTGTTCCACCATTCGCAAGCAACTGTCATTGGTATTTTTGAATCCGCATGGTCAATTTAGGGGGTGGAGGGTAGGCTAATTGTCGTAGCAGCCCCATTCCGTCGTGGTATGATTCACATTTTCAACACTTAGCGTCCGGACTATCATATAGTCTACCAAGCATACAACTACCCCAAATCAGTATCAATAAATAAATGAAACTCAAAACGAACAAAAATTAAAATAAAAATTAGAGTAAAGCTCAAAACGAGCATAAATTAATATGAGTAGGGTTCAAAACCCCTATGCTGTCTAAAAGCCAGAATATAATTTGTAATTTACTGAAAAAAAATTCAAATGAGTTTACTGAAAAAAATGTGCATTGTCAATTTAATATACATATGCTGATATTTATTACCTAAAATCTTAATTAATTTTTGATTTCTTAAAGTTATAAAAGTGAAAACATTTCAAAGAACTGTTTTCAGTAAAGCGCCAATGACGCAGTAGGTTTTTGGCTTCTGCAGTGAGGCGACACCCAAACTCTTCTTTGTAGTTATTTTTATTTGATTCGAACTTGATTTGCATATTCAATTTAAGTTTCACTCGTTTTAAGATTTATTTATTCATTTACATTTATATATATTGTATGTCTGTTCGCATTGATTGTTTATTTAATTTCTGTTCGTTTTAAGTTTCATTTATACTTTGATAGCAAAATATTTGTTTTCGTTTTAAGCTTGATATTGATATACAATCTAAGCATTACTCGCTTTAAGATCTATTTATTCATTTATATTATTTCTTGTTGTATGTTTTTTGCTATGATTGTTTAATTTCTGTTCGTTTTGGGTTTCATTTATTCTTTAATAGTAATTTCTGGTCATTTTGAGTTTGAATTTTAACAGGTATTTGTATTTCCTGAGCTTAAGTTTAAAATAGCCTTTACTTTTCTTTGAAAAAGTTATTTTTCGGAAATTTTTTTTTAATTAATCAAACACTTCGTGGTAACGAACTGTAAGTAAGGAGCAACCCGCCTCAATGGTAACCGAAACTCTAAAAAACGGAATTTTGATACCAATAGATACATCAAAAGAATAAAATTTTAATTTTGATTTCGAATATATAAGTTTCATCAAGTTTAATCTTACCCATCAAAACTTAACCGCCTGAGAAAATTTGGCTGATTTTAGAAAAAAGGGGGAAAGCCCCCCTAAAAAGTATGTAACTTTAATGAAAATCACACCATCATATTCAGCGTATCAGAGAACCCTACTGTCGAGGTTTCAAGCTCCTATCTACAAAAACGTGGAAATTTCCATTTTTTGCCTGTAGAAAGATCACGGATGCGTGTTTTTTTTTTCTTTTTTTCCAGGGGTAATCGTATTGACCCAGTGGTCTTAGAATATCGTAAGAGGGATCATTGGAACGGAAATTAAAAGTTCTAGTGCCCTTTTTAAGTGAACAAAAAAATGGAGGGCAGCTAGGCTCCCTCCCACGCTCATTTTTTTCCCAAAGTCACCCAATTAAAATTTTGAGATTGTCATTTTGTTCAGCGTAGTCGAAAATTTAATAAATATGTCTTTTAGGATGACTTAATCCCCCACAGTTCCCAGGGGAAGGGCTGCAAGTTATGAACTTTGCCCATTGTTTACATGTAGTATTGTTTATTGGGAAGTATACAGACATTTTCAGGTAGGATGTTTTCTGGTTGGGGCGGGGGGCTGGAGGAGGGGGTTATTCGGGAGAATCTTTCCGCGGAGGATGTTTCTTTGGGGTAAGGGACATTACTATGAAGGGTGCGCCGGATTTCCAAGCATTATTTAAAAAATGATCAGAAATTAAATTTAAAAAAAACAAGTTTTTTCAACTGAAAGTAAGAAGCAACATTATAACTTAAAACGAACAGAAATTATTACGTACATGAGAGGGTTCGCTCCCAAGTCAATACCTCGCTCTTTACGCTAGTTTTTTTTAGTGCTTTCAAAAGAGCTGTCTATTCTAATTAAACGGCCTTTGTGATTCAGGGGTTTGTGAATTAAATAAAATTTTAACTTTTAACGTAAAGAGCATGGTATTGACTAAGGGGAGAACCCCCTCATATACGTAATAACATATACGTAATAAAAAAAACAATAAAAAAAAACAAGCGATACGGCTCAACAGTAATCGACACTTTTAAAAACGAAATTTTGATGTCAATAAATGCATCAAAAGAATGGACTTATAATGCTGATTCTAAATATATAAATTTTATTAAGTTTAGTATTACTCATCAAAGGTTACGAGCCTGAGAAAATTTACTTGATTTTTTAAAGAGGGGGAAAACATCCCCTACAAGTGAAAGAATTTTAATGAAAATCACACCGTCAGATTCAGCGTATCAGAAAACCCTATTACATAGGTTTCAAGCTCATATTTGCAAAAATCTGCAACTTTGTATTTTTTGCCAGAAGAAAAATATACGAATATAGAAGTTCGTTACGTCCGTTAATTTGTAAATTACGTCAGAACCAAATTTAGAGATAGCCATTTAGCGAAAGAAAAGCAAAAAATTTTTGCAAATTTTGTTTACTTATTCAATGACGGTGAGCCAAAATAAAAGCTGCATTAACTACATAACGATCAGAAATTAAATAAAAAAACAAGTTTTTTAAACTGAAAGTAAGAAGCGACATTAAAACTCAAAACGAACAGAAATCATTCCATATAAGAAAGGTGCCGTCCCCTCCTCAATGCCTCGCTCTTTATGCTAAAGTTTGACTTCCCTCTATTTTTGTTAAACAATAAAAAACTTTAGTGTAAAGACCGAGGCGTTGAGGAGGGGACAGCCCCTTTCATATACGGAATAATTTCTGTTCGTTTTAAGTTTTAATATCGCTCCTTACTTTCAGTTTATTTATTTTTTTTTTAATTTAATAGTAGGTAAGAGTTGGCATTATACGTTGCATACTTTGTATTTCTTTAAAGGGTTCATATTGCAATTTTAGCCTCTAGTGTGTAAACTATAAGCTAATACAAATTTTAACTTACAGTATTTTTATGTCTCATTCATATTCGTTGGGAGAGTTTGCCAGAGGATTTGAGGAATGTTGGGGATTTGCAGGAATTTCGTTTAATTGTTAAAGAACCTTTGTTTTGATGTGTATAATTTGATTGTATTATTCTGGGCCAGTAAAGATAAATTTTTGAGGAGTGTTTAGTTGCAGCTGAATATGAAAATGAATATAAATATTATAAATTTGATGGGTGCTGTTTGGAGATTCGGTGGTTTTCGGGTCCGGTAAGTTTAGCTCTAATTATGTTTTTTTTTTGGGTTATTGATTTATTAGGAGGGTTTTCTCCCGTACAAATTTGCTTCAAGGAATCGAAGATGTATACTTTATTTTTAAATAAACCCAATGTTACAGTTAGAGTATTACAGTTAACTAGTTAACTCAAGATAACCAGTAACCACAAATAATCGGTATATGTGAAATTTTTGTTGTTTTTTCTTTTCTTTTTTTTCTTTTATTGCTTTTTTTGTACCTCTGTATTGCAATAATAGCCTCAGATTTGGAATAAACAAGCTCAAAATTTTTTGAGACGATTAATTTCGTAATTAATTCGAAATTAATAATTCGCCATAATATGGGGAAACATGATATCATTCGCAAAGGTAAACTTGGTGGGCTTGACATAATATATGACCAGTTAGACATACAACTCCCCACCCCAACCAACACATAAAGAATAAACAATTGAAAATTGTTCCAAGAGAAAGTATACATTCCAGTCTGGGTTATAAACTGGATTTTGCTCTATTTTGGCTCCCCAAGAAAATTATTTGTTTTTGGTCCTCTTTCCAAGACATTACGTCCTATGTTGATGAGAATAGAAAAAGAAATAAATAATAATAAAAGATACTACAGGTGAAACTGAGAATGAAAATCTATTTGATACGCCAAAGATGACAGATAATGTCATGACAAATCTACTTGCAAAACAAATTGTCAATCTTGGCAAAAACAAGGCAAATTGTGCCAATTCGCTTCACAAAGAAATAATAATTTAATTTTTTTGAAAAGTGTGGAAGTGACGTTAATCTTTATCAACTAAATAAGAAACTTTCACCAGAATCTGACGATTTGGCTAATTAACTGTGATATATTTTGAGTGATTAAAACTGTTTATAATGTAAGCAAGAAGCCAAGAAAGAAATTGGTGTATTTTGAAATGAGACAGGACAAAAACGAGAACTATAGCGGTTAAATCTTCAGCGCAAAGAAAATTTGTTTGTATCATAGGCAGCGCAATAGCGCGGCCGAAGTAAAGAACGATGTTGGCACACTTTATTATTTATTTATTTTTTTTTCCTTTAGACCAGGGCACTTCGTATTGAAGGAGTTGTCGTAGAAACTTCAAAAAGGTCTCATTCGATTGGAAATTGGAATGGCTAGTGCCCTTTTTAAAAGCCGAAAGTAATTGGAAGGCAACTAATACCCCTTCTAAGCCGATAATTTACTCAGACACATTTAATGAAAATTTTCAGATAGCCATTTTGTTAAACGTAGTTGATTTCCAGATAGAAATTATGTTTTTGAGGAGGACACTCCCCCCATAGCACTCAGGGCAAGGGTTGTAAGTTATGCCCTGGGGGCATATAAGGTTCTTATAGAAAATGTTGTCATACAAACTTCAAAAATGGCTCATTCGATTCGAAATTCAAAGGGTTAGCGGCCTTTATAATAGTCAAAAGTGATTGGAGGGTAACTAACCCCCTCTCACGCCCACCACTTCCCCAAACACATCCAATCAAAAGTTTGAGATATACATTTTGTTCAACGTAGTTGAAAGGCCCGGAAATTATGTCTTTGAGGATGACACTCCCCCCAAAGCCTTCAGGGCAAGGGCTAGAAGTTATGCCATGGGGGTATATAAGGTTTTATAGAGAGCATTTTCGCTCTCTATTGAAAGGGCTAGTACCATTATTAATAGTTGAAAGTAATTGGAGGGCAACAAACCCCCTCTCAGGTTGACCATTTCCCCAAACACATCCAGTCAAAATTGTGAGATAGACATTTTGTTCAATGTAGTTAAAAGGTCCGGAAATTATGTATTTAAGGATTATAACCCCCTCAGAGGCCTCAGGGCAAGGGTTGTAATTATGCCCTGGGGGTATATAAGTATCTATAGAAATCGTTGTCATAGAAACTTAAAAAAAACTCACTTGATTGGAAATTAAACGGGATAGTGTCCTTTTTAATAGTCGGAAGTGATTGGAGAGCAACTAACTCCTCTCTCACGCCCGCCATTTCCCCGATCACATTCAATCAACATTTTGAGATAGGTATTTTGTTCAAAGTAGTTGAAAATTCTGGAAATCATGTCCTTGAGGATGAAAACACCCTCAGATCCCTCAGGGCTAGGGTTATAAGTTATACCCTGGGGACATATAAGGTTTTTATAGAAAGCGTTATTGTAGAAACTTCAAAAAGGGCTCATTTGATTGTAATTTCGAAGAGCTAGTGCCCTTTTTAATAGTCGAAAGTGATTGGCAGGCAACTAACCCCCCTCTCACGCCTTTTCATTTCCCCAAACACATCCAACTAAAATTTTGAGAAAGGCATTGTGTTCAACGGAGTTGAAAGTTCTTGAAATTAGGTCTTTGAGGATGACAACCCCCTCCCCATCCTTCAAGGCAATGGTTATAAATTAAGCCCTGGAGGGCATACAGGGTTATAGAAAATGTTGTCGTAGAAACTTCAAAAAGGGCTCATTCAATTGGAAATTGAAAGGACTAGTGCTCTTCTTAATAGTCGAAAGTGATTGGAGGGAAAGTAACACCCCTTCCACGCCTAACATTTCCCCAAACACATCCAATCAAGATCTTAAGATTGCTATTTTGTTCAGCGTAGTTGAAAGGTCTGGAAATTTTGTCTTTGAGGATGACACTCTCCCCACAGGCTTCATGGCAAGGGTTGTAAGTTATACCCTGGGGGCCTATAAGGCTTTTAGAGAAAGTGTTGTAGTAGAAACTCCAAATATGGCTCATTCAAATGGAAATTGAAAGGGCTAGTGCCCCTTTTGAAGGTCGAGAGTGATTGAACGGCAAGTAGCCCCCCCTCTCACAACCACCATTTCCCCAAACACATCCAATCAAAATTTTCAGATATCCATTTTGATCGACGTAGTTCAAAGTCTAGAAATTATGTCCCATTCAATTGGAAATTGAAAGGGCTAGGGCCCTATTCAATAGTAGAAAGTGGTTAAATGGCAACTAACCCCCTCTCACGCCCATCATATTCCCAAACACATCCAATCGAAATTTTGAGATAACCATTAGGTTCAACGTAGTTAAAAGTTCTGGAAATTTATTTTTGAGGATGAATCCCCCCCCCCTCACAGCTCTCAGGGCAAGGACTGTAAGTTATGCCCTGGGGGCATATAAGTTTTTTTTTTGTTTTAGAAAGCGTTGTAGTGTAAACTTCAAAAATGGCTCATTCGATTGGAAATAAAGAAGACTAGTGCTCTTATTAGCAGTCAAAAACGATTGGACGATGAATATCCCCCCCCCTCTCACGCCTATCATTTCCCCAAACACTTCTGATCAACATTTCGATATAGCTATTTTGTTGAAGGTAGTTGAAGGGTCCGAAAATTATATCTTTCAGTATGACAACCCCGTCACAGCCCTCAGTGCCAAGGTTGTAAGTTATGCCGTTGTCGTAAAAACTTCAAAAAGGGCAATTTTTTGGGAAATTGAGAGGTCTATTGCCCTTTTTAATAGGCGAAAGTGATCGAAGGGAGAATCCCCCCCCCCCTAAGCCCACCATTTCCCCAAACATTTACGATCAACATTTTGATATATCCATGTTGTTCAACGTAGTTGAAAGGTGTCGAAATTTGAGGATGACAAACCCCCCCCACCCTCCCCGATAGCCCTCAAGACAAAGGTCATAAGTTATACCCTTGGGGCATATAAGGTCTTTTAGAAAGTTTTATCGTAGAAGCTTCAAAAAGGGCTCATTTGATTGGAAATTGAGAGGACTAGTGTCTTTTTTATTAGTCGAAAGTGATCAAAGGACAAATAATCCCCCCCCCCACACCCACTCCCATCATTTCTCCAAACATTTAGAATCAAAATTTTGGGTAGCCATTTGATAATTTATGTCAGGGTCGTAACTTTTGGTTGGTAACATTAAATTGATGAAACTTATATATTTAAAATCAGCATAAAAGTCTGATGCTTTTGATGCATCTATTGATATCAAAATACCGTTTTTAACAGTTTCGGTTACTATTGAGACGAGTCACTCTTACTATACAGTTCGTTACCACAACTTTTTGATTGTTATTCCTATGATCGTCTTTTAATGTAATTAAATAAATAAAAAACAAGTTTTTTTAACTGAAAGTAAGGAACGACGTTAAAACTTAAAACGAACAGAAATTATTTCGTATATGAAAGGGGCTATCCCCTCCTCAACGCCTCGCTTTTTTTATTTAATTTTTGAACGTTTTTAAATCAATGCAGGTTTTGATTTTGGCTCACCGTAACTGAATAATTAAAACAGAATTGGTATATTAATTTAA
Organism: Artemia sp. Qi Xiang Cuo; assembly: GCF_049724085.1. Taxonomy (NCBI): domain Eukaryota; kingdom Metazoa; phylum Arthropoda; class Branchiopoda; order Anostraca; family Artemiidae; genus Artemia; species Artemia sp. Qi Xiang Cuo. Next base: position 93,511,144 of record NC_142795.1, on the reverse strand, counting down.
TTTTATTTGGTTAATTAGCTTTGTTAAAACTTGTTTAATTTTATTTACGGACGTTTTTATTAGTAAAAAATATAATTAACTTACGAATTAAATCACGTAAAGAACTTCTATATTAATAAATTTTTAATAAGTATATTATAGGGCTTGCCCCCTAGTCAATACCTGGCTCTTTAAGCTAAAGTTCGAAATTTTGTTCCAATTCTTTAAAATGACCGCTTAATCACAAAGGCCGTTATTTAGAATAAATAGCTCTTATGAAAGTTCTAAAAAATCTTTGGCTTAAATAGCGAGGTTTTGACTAGAGGGTGAACCCAATCATACACGTAATATTTTCTGTTCATTTTAAGTTTTGATGTTACTCCTTATTTTCAGTTGGAAAACTTGTTTTTTTTTATATATAATTTCTGATCTTTTTTTTAAAAATATTGCTGGGAAACCTGGCGTCTCCTTCATAGCAATGTCCCTTCCCCCATGAAAACTTCCTTCATGGAAAGATCTTCCCATATAACCCCCGACCAACCCCCACCCCCCACTACCAGAAAAAATTCCCCCTGAAAACGTTTGTATACTTCCCAATAACCAATACTATATGTTAACATTGGGTAAAGTTCATAACTTTGAGCCCTCCCCCCGGGGACTTCGGGGGATTAAGTCATCCTAAAGGACATAATTATCATATTTTCAACCATACTGAACAAAATAGCTATCTCAAAATTTTGATCAGGTGACTTTGGGGAAAAATTGAGCTTAGGAGGGGGCCTAGCTGCCCTTCATTTTTTTTTTGGTCACTTAAAAAGGCCACTAAAACTTTTAATTTCCGTTCCAATGAGTCCTCCCACGATATTCTAGGACCACTGAGTCGATACGATCACCCCTGAGAAAAAAACAAAAAAAACAACAAATAAACAAATAAACACGCATCCATGATCTTTCTTCTGGCAAAAAAATGCAAAATTCCACATTTTTGTAGACAGCAGCTTGAAACCTCAACAGGTAACTTTTGATGGGTAAGACTAAACTTGATGAAAGTTATATATTTGAATTCAGCATTGAAATCTTATTCTTTTGATGTATCTATTGGTATCAAAAACCCGTTTGCCAGAGTTTCGGTTCGGGTCGCTCCTTACTTACAGTTCGTTACCACGAACTGTTTGATACAATAACAACACTTATGTCCCCATTAATATTTCTTTGAATAACCGTAGGCTAGTTATCATTCTTTACTATTTTTATATCGTTTTAAAACTCGACGTTTGTTTAGAGCTAGAGCTTTCTCATCATATCTATTATTGGCAATCAGTTTGAGAACGTCCTTGTTTTTCTGATAGTGCTCTTTCTTTTTGCCAGCAACCTGTTTAGCTCGACTTTCATACCTCTCCTTCTCCTTAAGTTTCTTCTTTCGTACTCTTGAAACCATTACAATAAATAATTTTCTTATGGAATTAAATATTGTCAAACAGTTCAGGTTTAAGTCTCGTATCAATTATCAAAAACCTAACAAAAAAACAAAACAAATTTTTAAATTTTCAGGTATTTTCCTAGTTTAAATTAAAATATTAAAATTAATTCTCAGATACCATAAATATTTTTTTGCAGTTTCTAACTTTCGCGATTCTGAACTGAAAACTAAAATAAAATATTTTTTTTTCATTTGTACGTCACGCCACTCAGTGCGTCATACATGGTTATTAATACACAACCGGTGTTAGTTATTATCACTTATTACGTCATATATGGTTATTAATAGATGAAAAGACATCAAAAATGCCGTTTTTTGTATAAATTGATTCTATTTTAATTTTTTTTTTAATTAAAAAAGACACTAGAACTTTTAATTTCCCTTTGAATGAGCCCTTTCGCGAACTTCTAGGACCAAGAGGTCAATGCGATCACCCCTGGGGAAAAAACAACAAATAAACACGCATCCGTGATCTTTCTTCTTGCAAGAAAAACAAATTACACATTTTTGCAGATAGGAGCTTGAAACCTCTACAGTAAGATTCTCTAATGGTTTGTTTACACATTGCGGAAATTCATGCGGATTTAGCAATCCGTGCGGAAATTCCGTCTGTTTTCGTGCTAGAAAAAATCTCTAGCTTTCCGCAACGTTTTGGTCAAATCAGGACGGAATCTTGGCAAGATTTTTAAATGAATTAAATCATGAGTATGGATTATCAAAAACTACACGATCTTGTAACTTTGGTTCAAGGCTACACCCGGTTTCTATGATCCTGCGCACCCAGGCTATAAGAAAACTAAGAAAAACGGTGTCATTTGGCTCTATTGCTCAACAGATTTCAGAAGAGGGTAAGAACAAAGGTCATGCTGTTGCAATAATTTGAAATCTTTGCCTTAAAACGAAGCGTTATTTTAGCCATAGTTCGAACAGAAACGAACGGATTTCCGCATGGATTTCCGCAATGTGTAAACGAACCATAAGTAAAGAACGATGTTGGCACAATGTATTTTTTTTTTTTTTTTTTTTGGTTTTAGACCAGGGTACTTCGTATCTAACGAGATGTCGTAGAAACTTCGAAAAAGGCTCATTCGGTTGGAATTTGGAAGGGCCTGTGTCCTTTTAATAACCGAAAGTGATTGCAAGGCAACTAACACCCATTCCACACCCAACATTTCCGCAAACACATCCAATCAAAATTTTGAGTTAGCCGTTCTGTTTAATGTAGTTGAAAGTTCTGGAAATTAGGTACTTCAAGAAACTTCAAACTTCAACCCTTGCCCTAAGGGCTGTGGGGGAGTGTCCTCCTCAAAAGCAAAATTTCTCAGGAAATCAACTACGCTGAACAAAATGGCTATCTCAAAATTTTGATTGTTTGTGTTTGGGAAATTGGTGGGTGTGGAAGGGGTGTTAGTTGCCTTCCAATCATTTTTGACTATTTAAAACGACACTAGCCATTCCAATTTCCAATCGATACAACTCCTTCGATACCTGGATTTCAAAGCGTGAACACATATTTGAACTGGTTTCTTTGAGCTTGAAAATATTTAACTCAGTGACTACGGAAGTGTCACAATACTGTAAAGGATTAAAGTTACAAGTGACTTTTTAATTGGATATCACTTCATAATTATAGCATTGGCTGACGTGATTTTTGCAAGATATTGTTGGAAAGCGGGGGGATTTAATTGCCCCCCTTGCGAGTAAGTTTTCGTTTCCTGCTTAATTTTTAATTAGTTTTGGAAGATCCTGTCCACTAAGGATAAGTCAACTTTCGATTTATTGGATTTTATTTTCATCATGGTACAGTTTCAGAAGGGAGATTTGGCGGTAGCTCAGTTCAAAGGATATCCCCTCTGGCCAGTCCGGATTGTTAGCATAAATAACCAAAAAGAGTCTACGCCAAAATTGTTTTTTGCTACGGATCCCATTACTTTCAGACTGTGTTGGAAGCGAATCTTCTTTCATATAGTGAAAATTATGCAGAAGCTTCGAAAAAAACGGCTAAGGGCGTAAATCATGCTTTCCGTGAGTGTGAATCTTCTCCTGATCTTTACTATCAGTTTCTGAAAAAGAAAACTCCGAAAGGCGCGGGTGCTGATTTAACTGCTTCTAGCGAAACATCTGCAATCCGAAATCAGCTTACTTTAGCACAAGATGAAGTTACAAAGCTTAAATTTGGCCTAGTTAAAGAAATAGAGAAAAAAGTTCAGGAAAAAGTTGTTTCCGTGACAGGAGTAGCAGGCTCATCGCAACAAGCCGCTCTGAACCCTGAACTGATTGTTTCGGAAATATATGATTCGATCACGCTAGAATACAACGTAAAGTTTGAGAAAATAGAAAAACTGTTTTCATCGCTGTATAGCCAGATTCAGTCATTAGAGCTTCGAGTGGCTACTATTGAGGAAAAGCTGGACGATTACGAACAGGAGCGTTTGCTTGATTCTTTGGTTTTTTTCGGAGTGAAGCAGGACCCCGGAAACGACCTGGGTACTACTGTTCTTGATATAGTGAAGAGAATGAGTGTAAATGTCCAGAAAGAACAGTTGTTGTCTGTGAACCGTTTTAGACTTCCGAACGCTGCCCGGAATATCCAGACACCTACGACTGTTGCACCAGTTCTCGTTAAATTTGCAACTAAAGATACCGCGTATAATATTTTCAGAGCGAAATCAAAGCTGGCGAAATCATGTGTATTCGTCACTGAATATCTTACGAAAATGAAAAAAGCGATTTTTGAAGGTGCGAGAAACAGATATGGTGTAAAAAACGTGTGGTCTGATCGTGGCCGTGTTTACAAACGTGAGCAGGGTGATAGCCACCCAACACGAATCTGCTCACTTGTTGACACTCTTTAGTGTTTTAATAAATGTTGATTATTTGTGTTTTTTGTTTGTTTTATTTGTTTTTTCTTTCTTTTTTTTCTTTTTTTTTTTTTTTTTTTTTTTTTTTTTTTTTTTTTAGATTAAGAGAAATTATTTTATTTCCTTACTTATGATGAATGATATTTCTTTATTGAATAGATTTATGCGCAATCCACTCCGTATTGATGATCATTTAGAGGCTCAAATTAGAAGTGAGGATTTGCCTATTATTAATTCAAAGCCTCTTCGTCAGAGTTCTTACATATTGCCGTCACAAGTTAGTGGAGACATGTCGCTGTGTCTTTGCAAGTGGAATTGGCACCTTACTAAGGGGTATTTAGATGTTCTGCAGATGATTGAGATATCTTCCTCAAAATTTGATATAATGGGTATTTGTGAAACTTTTTTGAGTTCTGACCAATCTCTCTCGGCTTTTTCTTTTCTAGGATATGATTTTGAGGTAAGGAACTGATCAACTATGAACCGAGGAGGCCTGGGATTTTCGATTAAGAAAAATATGAAGTATATGGTGAGGGAGGATTTGGGTGTATGGATAGAAGGTAAGATTGAAAGTTTTTGTTTGGAATTAGAAATTGAAAAAAGGAAAGTCTTATTTAGTGTGGTGTATAAGCCCCACAGTACTCGCCTGGATGAGTTTGTAGTAGGTTTTGATGAGTTGATGAGGCTGCTTTCGTCTACGAGCATGGATTTTTTTTGTATGGGTGATTTTAACTATAATCTTTTAGATCTTTCAGGTGATAATTTGGATTTTTTTAATTATATAATTTCAAGTGACCTTTACCCTTTAACTTGTGTACCTACCCGAATCTCTACTCATTCTGCGACTTTAATTGATAAAGTTTTCGGGGGACCTGGCTATTTGAGTCAAAGCTATTCAGATGTGATAGTATATCCAGGATCAGATCATCTCCCGGTAATTGCTCATGTGACGTGTCTTAGAAAACGACGTATTCCGGCAAAAAAAATACTGACACGTGAGCTGAAAAAGCAAAATCTGAATAGCTTTGCCGAGGAGTTGAGCTGTATCAAGTGGGACTCGGTCCTGGGGATTTTTGGTGATTCTTCTCTAGTGTACAATCAGTTCATGTATATTTTCCAACCGATTTATGAGAAAATATGCCCCTTGCGCTTGACCAAACAAAAGAGGGACGATCCCCGCAAGCCGTGGATTACGGAGGCAATAATACACATGATAAAAAAAAAGGAACTTGTTATATGAGGAATATCTTAATATTCAGGATGACGCAGATTTTGCAGAGTTCAAGCGAGTTAGAAATAAGGTGACCACTATGAGAAGGCAAGCAAAGAAGAAGTATTTTGAAAAAATGTTTTCTGATAGAAAGGGAGATACCAAAGCCACATGGCAAGTTATTAATAGGTTTATGGGAAATCAGAAAAGTAGTCAGTCGCCTTGCATTGATATAAATGGAAGTTATGTGAGTGATAAAAATGTAGTCGCGAATCATTTTGGCCAGTTTTATTCTCAGGTTGGCTCGTCTGTGCAAGAGAATGTAAGGTGTGACAGGGAAAATTTTCTTAGCGAGGAATTCGTGGATTCTCGTGGAGATACTGTTGAGTTCCAGTTTGAAGAGTGTACAAGTGATGAAGTGAATCAAATAGTGAAAAATATAAAATCGAATTCTGCTGGAATAGATGGCTTGAATCTGAGAACTTTTAAAGCTGTGTTAATGTATATACTACCATGTATTCTCCATGTTATTAATTTATCTATGGAAACGGGGACCTTTCCAGAAGCGTTGAAGCAAGCTAAAGTTATCCCGCTTTACAAAGGGGGTGCCAGGTCAGATGCCGGTAACTGGAGACCAATATCGATACTGCCTTTATTGTCAAAAATTTTGGAAAGTGATTCATCGCCGTCTATATGACCATCTCACGAAACATAGTCTACTCAGTGATACCCAATTCGGGTTTCGAAAAGGTCATTCCACTAGTCATGCTGCCATTCATCTTGTTGATTTTGTAAATAATTGTTTTGTAAAAGGTGAAATCCCCCTAACAGTATTTTTTGATTTTAGGAAAGCATTTGACACGGTAGATTTTAAAATTTTATTGCAAAGATTAGAATGCTTAGGTGTTAAAGGAGTGAGTTTGAAGTGGTTTGAAAGTTATTTGTGTGGGAGGTCTATTAAAGTGATGATTGATGACGCTTTTTCTTTCCCTTATCAAGTGTCGTGTGGTGTGCCACAGGGATCGGTCCTTGGTCCACTTCTTTATCTGGTTTATGTGGATAGCATGAGGTTTTATCTTCCAGATTGTTGCTTAACGTCATTCGCTGATGACACTGCAGTTACGTTTTCTAGTCGTTGTTTGGATAGTCTTGTATTGAAAGTGAATTGTGTTCTGAGAAATTTCCATGTTTTTACTAGTTTGAGTTTGTTATCAGTTAATGTTACTAAGACTAATTTTATTGTATATTCTAGAGTAGGCAAGCTCAGTGATATTGATGGTAGAATTCTGTTTAATAATAAGCCTGTAGTTCAAGTTCAAGAAATCCGGTACTTAGGTTTTTACATTGATTGTAATTTTTCGTGGAAACGCCACAATGATGTTGTTGCCACAAAGGTTGCACGTGGCCTTGGAGCGATTCGTCGTTTTAAAAATTTCTTACCTCAGAGAGTTTTATTACTTTTATACCATGCTTTGATCCACCCATATGCTTCGTATGGCTGTATGTTATGGGCAAGTAATTTTTATGTGAATTTTAAACGTGTTCAGACTCTTCAAAATAGAGCGATTCGTCTTATTGGTGGGTATGTTGAAGGTGTAAATAACACTTCAGCTTGCTTCAACAAGTTGCAAGTGTTGAATGTAGGACAGCTACGAGACTACCAAATAGGAATTTTTGCTTATCAATGCTGGAATGATGTTAGTCCAGAGGTTTTTCGTGATTATTTTAATGACAATAGGTCTTTGCACCATTATGAAACTCGTCATGCTAGTGATTTCATTGTTCCGAATAGATGTGGAACCAGGGCCGGCTTCCATACTAGATTTTCATGACCTAATGTGTGGAACTCTATTCCGGAGAGCATTCGGGCGGCTGAGCACCTGGGGCTATTTAAAAATAAATTGAAAAAATATTTGTTAGGTCAAGGTTCATAGTTTTTTTTTTTTTTTTTTTTTTTTTTTTTTTTTTTTTTTTTTATTATTATTATTATTATTATTATTATTATTATTATTAAATGAATTGATGAGATTGATTTTTTTTTTTTTATTTTTTTTTTTTTTATTTTTTTTTTAGTGTTTGTATGTAATTTGTGTGTGTTGTTTTTTAGTGTATGTACCCGCCCAGTCACAAGTGCTTTTTGGTATCTTGGGGCGGGTATTGGCATATTTGTTAAATGTATTTTGATGTTAAATAAACTGAACTGAACTGAACTATAAGCCTAAGGTTAGAGCTATTGATCAGGATACTTGTTAAGAAAACAATTTTAATACATTATTTGCAGCCATATCATAGGCAGCGCAAAAGGGCTTCCTAAGTAAAGAATGATGTTGGCACAATATATTATTTTTTTTCTTGGTTTTAGATTGGAAATTGGAAATGCTTGTGCCCTTTTCAATAGTCGAAAGTGATTGCAAAGCAACTAACACCCCTTCCACACCCAACACATCCAATCAAAATTGTGAGATAGTCATTTTGTTCAACATAGTTCGTAGGTCCGGAAATTATGTCTTTGAGGATGACACTCCCCCCACTTTCCGGGAGGGGAAGGGTTGCGAGCTATACCCTGGGGAATATAAGGTTTTAAGAGAAAGCGTTGTAGTAGAAACTTCAAAAATGGCTCATTCGAATTGAAATTGATAGGGCTTGTGCCTTTTTTAATAGTCGAAAGTTATTGGATGGCAACTAACCCCCCTCTTGAGCCCACCATTTCCCCAAACACATCCAATCAAAATTTTGAGATAGCCTTTTTGTTCAACGTAGTTGAAAGGTTCAGAAATTATGTATTTGAGGATGACCCCCCCCCCTATACAGCCCTCAGGGCAAGGGGTGTAAGTTATGACCTGGGGGCATATAAGGTTTTTATAAAAAGTATTTTCGTAGATACTTCAAAAAAGGCTCATTCGATTGGAAATTGAAAGGGCTAGGGCCCTTTTTAATAATCGAAAGTGATTGAAGGGCAACTAAATCCTTCTCACGGCTACCATTTTCCCAAACACATCCAATCAAAACTTTGCGATAGCCATTAGGTGCAACGTAGTTTAAATTTCTGGAAATTAGGTCTTTGAGGATGACACCCTCCCCCCCCACAGCCCACAGGGACACATAATATGTGTCCCTTTTCAATTGAATTTTAGATGTTGCTCCTTACTTTATATATATATATATATATATATATATATATATATATATATATATATATATATATATATATATATATATATATATATATATATATATATATATATATATATATATATATATATATATATATATATATATATATATATATATATATATATATATATATATATATATATAAGTAGTAAGTTATATAAAGGTTTGAACCGTACATACAACCGTACATTCACGCCTACAAGAATATGCTCAAAAGTGTAATAGATACGAACCGTACATTCACGCCTACAAGAATATGCTCAAAAGTGTAATAGATGCGAACCGTACATTCAACCGTACATTCAACCGTACATTCACGCCTACAAGAATATGCTCAAAAGTGTAATAGATATGAAGCATACAAGAAACTGGTTTTTTGTTATTGATAAGAATTGCACAATGAATGTACCGTTTGACGTAGACATTTTTTAGGAGCCAATCAGAGGCATCGAAGGTAGTTTGTTATTAAAAAGAATTAGATGTTACAATCAGAATTGTTTGTTTGACATTTGCAAAAAAATGGTAAGGAATTCACAAATTGGACTCTATGAACGATATTAATTAATGGTTGAATAATAGGAGTGTGATTGATTCTAATTAGTGATTGGATAATTTTTTAACAAGAAATCTCTGAATATCATATTTTTGGAGGGATGGGGTGATGGGAGCGAGGTGTCTTAGAGTACTTATAATGGTGTTATTTTGGGAGATTACGTTCCTTGGCACCTTTTCAGAGCATGTACTTGTGGATACCTTTCCAAGCAACGTGATTAAACACGCTTTTACAATCGGAATTAGAGTGCTGGCGTGTTGAATTTCAAAAGGATCGTTTATAAGTGCTGACCTGTCTTTGATGAACTAATTCATGTCACATGATAATTTTTTTTAATACAGTATTTATTCAATAAGGACACTCGATATCCTAAAAGAGTTTGATTCCAACTTTTACATTGAGAATCGATGTTGTTAGCAGAATTTTAAAAGGATCGTTTATGAGTGCTGGCGTATCTGATTAAATAATTTAGGTCGTATGATAAATTTAATTAATTTTTTTTAATGCAGTAGTTTTTCAGTAAAGACATTCGATATGCTAAAAGTGTTTGATTCAAACTTTTACCTTGAACATCAATATTCACACACACACACACACACACACACACACACACACACACACACACACACACACACACACACACACACACACACACACACACACACACACACACACACACACACACACACACACACACACACACACACACACACACACACACACACACACACACACACACACACACACACACACACACACACACACACACACACACACACACACACACACACACACACACACACACACACACACACACACACACACACACACACACACACACACACACACACACACACACACACACACACACACACACACACACACACACACACACACACACACACACACACACACACACACACACACACACACACACACACACACACACACACACACACACACACACACACACACACACACACACACACACACACACACACACACACACACACACACACACACACACACACACACACACACACACACACACACACACACACACACACACACACACACACACACACACACACACACACACACACACACACACACACACACACACACACACACACACACACACACACACACACACACACACACACACACACACACACACACACACACACACACACACACACACACACACACACACACACACACACACACACACACACACACACACACACACACACACACACACACACACACACACACACACACACACACACACACACACACACACACACACACACACACACACACACACACACACACACACACACACACAAACACACACAAAGAAACACAGACACAAACAAACATACACAAACTAAGAAACACACAACGACACACAGACAGACAGAAACACACAAACACACTCATACACACACATTCACATACACATACACACACACATACACATACACATACACATATAAACACATACACATACGCACATAAATACACACACAAACACAAACAAACACACACACAAACATACAAACATAAATACAAACACAAACACAGAAAGACAAACAGACACAGACACACACACACACACAGACACACACACACACACACACACACACACACACACACACACACACACACACACACAAACACACACACACACACACACACACACACACACACACAGAGAGAAGACATTTGCACAGAGACGACACACACACAAAGAGACAACACACACACAGAAACTACAAACACACATAGACACGACACACACACACATACGACACACACACACACAGATACTAAACACACATAGAGACGAGACACGCACAGAGAGGACACACACACACAACGACACAAATCCAAAAGAACGAAACGCACACAGAGACAACACACACACACAGAGACGACACACACATAGAAATAACACATGAACATAGACAACAAGCAAACATACACGACAAAAAACAGAGATAAGACACACGCACAGAGACGACACCCACACAGAGACGACACACACACACACACAGAGACGACACACACACAGAGACGACACACTCAAAGAGACGACTAACACATAGAGAAGACACACACATATGGACTATAAACAGACACACATGAAAAATATAGAAAGACAACACACACACCGAGAGACAAAAACAAACAGAGACAACACACACAAAGATACAAAAATGACACATATACGAAATAAACACAGAGAAGAAAAACACAGAGAGACGACACACACACACACAGAGTTGACTCACACACGGAGAAGACAAACACACAGAGACGACAGACACAAAGAGACGACTCACACACAGAGAGGATAAACACACAGAAATGACACACACACATACACACACAGAGACAACACACAAATAGAGACAGCATAGACACAGAGACGACAGACACACAAAGACGAAACACACACACAGAGACGATACATACACAGAGGCGACACACACACACAGAGAGGACAAACAAACAGAGAAGACACAAAAACAGAGACTACACACTTACAGAGACGACACACACACAGATACGAAACACACATAGAGACGACACACACACATAGAGACAGCACACACACACACAGAGACGACACCCACACACAGACGACACACAAACACACAGAGACAACACACACAAAGTGACGACTTACACATAGAGACGACACGTGCACAGTGACGACAAACACACAGAGACGAAACACATAGAGGGACAACACACACACACACACAGATGACAAACACACAGAGACTACACATACAAAGAGACGACACAGACAGATACGAAACATACAAAGAGACGACACACGCACAGAGATGACACACACATAGATCCCACTCACACACATAGAGGACAAACACACAGAGACTACAGACACAAACACACAGAGACGACAGACACAAAGAGACGACTCAAACACAGAGAGGACAACACACAGAAACGACACGCACACACACAGAGACGACACACACATAGAGACAACACAGACACAGAGACGACACACACACAGAGACAAAACATACACAGAGACGCAACATACACAGAGGCGACACACACATAGAGACAACAAACATACAGAGAAGACACAAAAACAGAGACGACACACCCACAGAGATGACACACACATTGAGACGACCCACGCACAGACACGACACACAAACAGAGTCATAGTGAGAGAGATATCCAAAAATTTGGGATGATCTAGGTTCACTTAGAGTGGCGCGCCAAACAAACACTTCAACAAACACTCAAGTTCTAATATGGATGACATAATTTTATGTAACCTAACGTCAGGACCCATAGGGGATCCCAGCTTGTGACATAATGACATCACACACCATATACGAGATCACGTAATGATAGCACAACCATCACTGTCACATAATACCTTTATGGTATTTTATTTTTCGCCCAGAACGTTCAAAGCGTTTTTCTTTCCTTTACCTTAATGGTGGTACACACTTTAAGTATGGCCAGCGCAAAACTTAAGGAATGACTGCGCTATTTTACGTTGTAAGAATTTCTTGTTATTGAATATATAAATTTAATCCGGGCTTTTTACTAAGGGACAAGTCTCTTCTTGGTATCGCCTTGGAAGTGTTTTTGTTTGTATGAAAAAGTTTTTTGTTTGTATCATAACAAGTACCAAGTGAGAAACAAGATTTTAGACGAGAAAGCAAAAGGATTTGGAAGGGGTAGTCGGTTTTGGGACATTCAGTCTCGCTGTAATAAATTTAAATTTTATGGAATATTTTGTTTGCTCGCATATTAGTTAGTAGTTAGTTTATCTTAATATCACAAAACTATTATTTCAGTATGAAGATTATGCAAACATTGTACTTATATTACAAGTTATAAATCTCTTTTGATTTTCTTTTAAAACGATACATTTAAAACCAAAAACCATAATTCTTTTCAAACTAAAACCTTTGTTTTTTTTACTCTTGTGTTGTCTTCATTTTATGTCAAGTCTTAGGTATCGGTTATTTTTAGCACTTCTTCTTACATTTATTTATCTTCTTTATATATTTATTAACCGGCAGAGTTTGATGTCTGCACGCTACCCTAACTTTTATTAATTCTCCAGACTCTGTTTAAATCGGTTAAAAAATGGTGGCAGCTGCGGAGATAAAACCCCCTCCCAACAAACATTAATAAAGTGTAAATAATATTTTAAAATTCTATACGCTTCGCTTAAAAGTCTAAGATCAGAATCTTATTATTTACAGTCTTTTAATTTTGATAGTACGATGGATGTCTTCTTTTCTATATATTGCCTTCTTTTTATTTCATTTCGCATGCTATTATTTTTTTTGGGGGGGGGATAATTGCTTGCTTATTTGCACGTTATTTTTTTATATAATAAGACTACTTGTCGTAAGACTGCTTCTTGTGGTTTCCATTAGGGATTATTCACATAGTTCCGGGTAAGTCTATAAAAATGTCTTTAACTAGAGTCGAAGTCAAGATTAATGATCCAGGGGCTTATAGTTTATATGAGATTCTTGCATTCCCACATGAAGCTACGCTACTGACCCTTTTTCTGCTAATAACATTGGTAAAACCCTAATAAACTAGCTTACGGGTATATACAAAAAAAATCTAGAATATTTAAGATAATAGAGACCTATCAAGTAAGATGAACCATATTTCCTTGTTAATGGACAGTCCATTGTATACTTATAAACATATTCCAGGGACAAAAATGATCGCAGATATTATTTCAAGGCCAAGTAAGGAAATAGTTAGCAACAGCGAAACCCTATATTTTATTGATGATGAAGAAGAATTTTAGCAGCAGGGATTTTTAGTGGTCACAAGTTGACTATTTAGGGTTGGCTGACGAGGAATTAATCAGGGGGCAACTACAGGATCCTGATATAAAAATTATTGTTGATATATTGAATAAATTAAAGAGCTCCCGAATTGAAACCCCTGCTGCAACGGGCATAGGTCCCGATCTGGTTTCTAAAGGTTCGTTGAGACCTGAAAAAGAACCTTGCCATCCAGACGAGCGCTCTATTAGTGAGAAGCATAATGTTCTCCACTTAATTGATCTGCCTCAAGAAGAGAGGAGTATCTTATTAAAGAATATAGCCCCACGGCTTATTCCCGTTGCTAATGAACTTGTCTTAATAGACGGAGTTTTATATAGAAAAGAATGTATTTCGAGTGGTTCTCTAAGGTTAAATCAAAATGTGTGCACAGAATTACCTAATAGTTTTAATTATAATAGTTTTAGAAGTTTAATTACCTAATAGTTTTACCTAAGATAATGATTCCAGGTATATTAAATTTTTTTCTTGGGCACTTAACTTTAGGTATTCACGCAAATTTTGAGCGGGCTTTGTGGAAAGTCAGAAAATTTTGCATTTTTAAAAATATGGCCTCTACGATCAAAGAATTTGTCAATAATTGCGATCTTTGTAACCGAGCAAATACAAAAAAATCAAACCGCCACTTGGGGAAAATATTCTTCCTAAAATGCCATTTTTGGTCTGGGCACTGGATGTTGCTGGGCCCTTTCCGATTACAAGCTCTGGGAATCAATACGTTCTAGTTGGAGTAGACCTTTTTAGTAGTCTAGTTTTATTAAAACCTATACCCACTATGAATACAGAAAATACTACAAGATTTATCTGGGAAAATATTATCACTGATTATGGTCTGCCTGAGGCTGTTTTAAGTGATAATGGTTCAAATTTTGAAAATATAGAGATAAAGAAGATGTTTTCTGAAATTAATTGTAAGAAAATCTATAACAGCCCTTTAAATCTCCAGTGCAACAGAGCTAGCGAGAATAAAGTTAAAATATTGAAGAAAATTCTGTCTCATTCTTGTAGTAACTTCACTCAGGTGGATTGGGATGAAAAAGGTTAAGCATGAATTCTGCTCTAAATACTGTTCAAAAATTTTCCAGCTTTACCATTGTGCATGGATTCAGTGGAAAATCGTTAGCTGGTTTACAGTTTACTAAACTGACAAATTTAAGTTGCTTTGATGGCTACGAATCACAAGTTGCACGATTAATACAAAATATCTGTGAAATTCATCAAACTTGCTTAAATGAGATTAAAATTCAAAGGTCAAAACAGGCTATTCAGTTTAATAAAGATTCTAACGAGACATTAATTGCCTCGGGAGGTATTGTTTATTGCCGTGATATAACCCCGATCGGTAGAAAATCTACCAATTAATTTTTGTCTTGGACCATATGTAGTATTATCCCAGTTGCATAAAAATGTTTTCTATTTGGGTTCTTTAAATCCAGGTGAATTAAGAAAAAGAATGTCAAATGCTAGGCTTCTTAAAAGAGTCAATTACGAAATTTATTTGAAACATAATCCTTAGTTTTACAACATTTATGAGAAAGAGATGAACCAGTATAAAGAAAAATATGATACCACACACCCTATTTGCGATGCTAGCTCCCAAGATTAAACTTAAAATAGGCCATACAACCTTAGGTCTTATAAACTAAGCACTCATGTTATATCAGATGATAACTTACCCTTTCCTAGTTCAGATACTCCAGAATCCCTAAAAAGCCCTTCTCCTACCGAAAAAGAATCGTTTCTTTTATCTCCAAGTATCGATATGCGCAATAGAATGTCAACTTATGAACCACAAAATAATTTAATTGACACTGATAATGTTAACGAAACAGAAGGCACTAATAATTTTCTAAGTACTCCTTGTGCTGAACTATCACAAATTGCTGAAGAACCCAAAACATTCAATGAAGGTGAATGCTCTGTATTTATTCTTTCAACTAAAGAAAGTGAAATTGTTTTGTCATCCCGGACTTACAAGGTTAAAATAAATGCAGATCAAAGCAAAACAAAACGATAAGAAAATCCCTTTTATTCCTTACGAAAATCAACTTAGTTAAAAACGGAAAGTACTCGATTCCTTCTTGGGGTTGAAAGGAAAAGTAGAAATTCAAGTTGTGTTTAAAGGCCAAAAATTTGAGACCTCTAAAATCATTATTTGGTTGAATTTTTCAATCTAAAAATTTCAGAATAAGGATCAATAGCTTTTATTTTTTCATATGATATAGCAAATTCCTGCAATAACAGAAACCAAATTATTCATTACCCTTCTAAGGGTAAAATATCTAGTTTTTTTCCTTCTATGCATCATGTCATTAAATTAGTGTCACTCTTGATTAAGTAAGCTGAAGTTATTTAGCATTAAACATGATTATTTTCAGATCGGTTGTTTACGATGAAAATTATAGTTATAATTAGTGTCTTCCTTAATTTGGGAATATTGGCTAAGGACTCAACCATGTCACTAGATGGACAACAATCTTTTGTTCGCAGAGCATAGGCTTCCAATATTTGAGCGAACTCGGAACTGGATCGAGGGGAAACCTCAAACTTATTTTCTTCCTTAGCGTAAAAAAGTTTAAAAACACGGCTTCGCTGCTTAAGGTTCAGGTGGGAGATCAGGTGGATCAGGTGGGGATTTTGAAAATGATGTTTTTGATCATGATGTGGAAGCTCATAAAGGTACTATAGCATATAGGACAACTGGCCACCATAACTTATTTAATAATGCAAATTTATTTATTGATCAATTCCAGGAACTCTTAGAAATTAAGAAAAAAAAGAAGAATTCGAGTTTAATATTCTCAATTCTAGTAAGAAAAGGACTTCTATTTTACCTATAGTGGGGCAGATTAGTGAAGTTCTTTTTGGTTTAAGTTCTACAAGCACGGTGGAAAAATTATCCGGGGAATTAGAAGAATTAAGCAATGACCAACAAAGGGTTACTAAATTAATTTTTGTATCAGCGTCGGTCATTTCAGAATAAGAAATTTCTCTTAAAAATTGCGTAGCAAAACTTTAGACCAAGTAAGCCAATCGTTTAAAACCTTTGAATGTGAACTGTCTGAAAATGCTTTGAAAATAACTTCTTTCTTAATTGTAAATTTTGCTCAAATACATAATACAGCTGAAAAACTAACTTCTAATATTTTAAATAAATTACAAAGTTTTCGTTTTCATTTGGAACAATTGTCCAAAGGCCTGATTCAAGTGTTAAATGGCAATTTCCCTGTTGGCATTTTTTGCCCAACTGAGCTTATATCTTACTTCAACTTTTTGCAGAAAAGCCTACCTAAAGGTTTTGAGATGGCTATTGAAGATTTTAGAATTGAATTGATTATAGAAAGCTTAAACCATGTGGAATGTAGTTTAGAATTTGATGCGATTAATGTTTTGTTCGTTTGTGACTTTCCTCTTTCCAAAATTCTAGATTCCTGTCAACTCTATAAGACTTTTGAGGCCCCTGTTGCTATAAAGAATTCCCTTACTGCTAGCGGTAAGCAGATATATTCAGTAATAACCAATGGAGAAACTTATATTGGAATAGGAGGAGATGAAACAAGTTATATAATACTAGATGAAGGTTTCATGTTATCTTGTTTTTACGTAAATTCTAAAATTATTTGTAAAAGACGCATTGTCATATATAAATTTCTGTCTTCTAACTCCTGTGCATTTTCTATATTTTTTAAGAAGAAAGACATGGAAAATTTAGTTTGTAAACGTAATTTAAAAACTTTTAACTCGCTGTTTGTTCATTCTCTCTCTGGTAGCCAATTTTATTTTGCCGGAGGTGGAGCAAATAATCCTATTTCTATCAATTTTTTGAAAGGGAATCATTATAATAAAACATTTTCGTATAGATTAAGCATAAATAATTCCTTAATAGTAAATATTCCAGATGACTGCTCAGTTACCTCTGAATACTTTAGAATCAATGAGGAATTCTTTAGTTTTAATTTATATAATATGTCGGCCAACCTTCCAAATTTAACAATGGGCTTCCATAGTGATATTTTAGAGATATTAGGACACAGTTCAGATTTAGTTGAGACTTTTATGGATTTTGAAAATTCAGCCGTCACAAATTTTAAATGGAAGAAAGTGATAAGTTCTTTTAATATCACAATTTCAGAATTGAATTCAGAGTTGAGCAGAGATATTTCTAATAAGGCTGTAGAAAAGAAAAGTGTTGCCAATGGCATTTCAATAATGACTTTGATTATTATCGTCTAATTTACCTTTGTAGGGTTTCTAAACTGGAGATTAAAACAAGTTTGGTATGATTTGCTTGCTGAAGGAGGACCAAATTTACCCTTATGCTAACTACGACAATTGATTAAAAAATTTCTATAGGTAGGCTCCTTATTTGCATAAAAAAAGAAAACAAAAGCGTTTCCACTTCAATTAATAACGGCTGTTGGAGTTAGGCTCTTTTCAGGCTATCAATTAAGTATTTTTGTTGTTGTGAGATTCAACAACCCTTAAAAATGCTAAAAAGGCACATATGGCTATCATAAGGGAAATGTAATCATTTTTTCTTACTTTAATTAACTTATAATGATGCTATTGAAGCCCGAAGAGTTTGATAAAAAAATATAATAAATAAAAATATATAGAGACCCTTCATATATATTTTTTTTAAACAGTTCAACTGCCATGACAACTTAAGCTCTCAAACTGTATTATGTTTATATGTTATGTCATTTAATTTAAATGTATGTTAGTGATATTTATTTAAACGCTTATTATTTGTGATTATGTAACCATTTGTTGTGATTTATTCGACAGGTTAAATGAAATAGCAGTAATAGTTAATTTTTTTTCATGTTGGTTATTGAAGGATCTCTAAAATGAAAATTTTGTCTATTAATTAATTATTGTTAATTAATTTTTCTTTGAACACAAGTTTAACAGGAAAAAGCGGAATTGTAAGAATTTCTTGTTATTGCATGTATAAGTTTAATCCTGGTTGTTTACTAAGGGACAGATCTCTTCTTGGTATCGCCTTGGAAGTGTTTTTTTTGTATGATTTGTATCATAACAGTACCAAGTGAAAAACAAGATCGTAGACGAGGCAGGAAAAGGATTTGGAAAGGGTAGTCGGTTTTGGGAGCTTGCTGGTGTTAGTTGCTTGGCTTAAGATGTGAGTACAAACAATTTGTTCCTTTGAGTTTCATAATGCAAATTTATTTCTCCTTGTTTTTCTCTACAGCGTGACATTGAGTCTCGCTGTAAAAATTAGAATACTATTATCAAATGTTTGCTCACATATTAGTTATTAGTTAGTTTATCTTAATATCACAAAACTCTTATTTCACTATGAAGATTATGCAAACATTGTGCTTATATTACAAGTTATAAATCTCTTTTGATTTTCTTTTAAAAGGATACATGTAAAACCAAAAACCATAATTTTTTTCAAAATTAAAACTTTGGTCTTTTTAATTCTTGTGTTGTGTTCACTTTATCTCAAGTTTTAGGTACGGGTCATTTTTAGCACTTCTTCTTATATTTATTTATCTTCTTTATATATTTATTAACCGGAAGAGTTTGATGTCTTCACGCTACCCTAACTTTTATTAATTCTTCAGACTCTGTTAAAACCGGTTACAACGTAATGACGGCACGCATCACTGTCACATATACTTATTGGCATTTTATTTTTCGCCTGAAACGTTCAAAGCGTGTCTTTTTTTATTTTTTTTAATTCTTTGTCCTCGCTAGGACTCGAAAGGTCAATTTTCTTCCAGTGGGAAAGCCCTCCAAGCAACAAGACTATATTAAGAGCAACACTCCCATTCTCAATATTCTGTATCAGGGAAATACTTTCAAGAAATAACACATTCCTGTGACGTCACAAGACACACCTCTGTCTATTCCATAACACATCTAACGGGATTCCAAGCTCATGACGGCCTTTCTCCTTGCCAGGTGCAACATCGATTATGCAAAACACGCAGAGAAAATATTTATTTTTAGACAAAATTGCTCCTAATGTATTTCTAGCGATAAGGACTAAGGGATACTTAAATTGTTTAAACACCTTGATCGAGCTAAAAAATAAACATTAAGAACACAGACTTTGTAAATAAAAGTTTTATTATTACAAACAAATTTACAAATGATATCAAAAACAGAGAAAAAAAAACAGTTAAAAGCACGACAAACAAAAAATAAAAGGTGAAACAATCTTTATCGTAATACACGCAAAAAAAATCGTGTATTATAGAAAGTCAGGGTCCTAGCTTGCAATACCAAGGGATATGGCTGATATTAGATGCAAATTTAACCCCTATTAAGAACTTTTTTAACGAAAATGCCCTCGTTTCTTTGATCCAAGACTATGAATGTTCCACAGCATTACGAAAAACATCCCACCCTGTTACCTCACTTGATGTTTCAATGAGCATTTTGAATATTTTTTCGTTTAAAACACGTGATTCAAGATATTTTTCTAGTGTTTTATCGTGGTTTATCTTATCAGTGTAACAAGCATTTACGTAATACTATCAAATTTCTCTTGGAAGTAGCAGGTTTTTTCTTAATAGCAATTATTTTTTCTAATAGCAGCATACTTTCTGTGAAAGATAACAAGTTTCTCTTAGAAGTAACAATTTTATATTTACGCTAACAAGTTATCTATTAGAACTAGAAAGTTTTGCTTTTACCACTAACAAATTTTCCCTTCGAAGTAACAACTTTTTTCCTTAATACTAACACAGCTTTCATTAATACTATCATATTTCTGTTGGAAGTAACAGGTTTTTTAATAGCAATCATAGAAGTAACAACTTTCTGTTAATACTAATAAGTGAGTAACAGTTTTTTGGCTTAATACTAACAAATTTCTACTTAATACGATCAAAATTATCTTGGAAGTAAAAACTTTTTCTTAACAGTAATAATTTTTTCAAGTAGCAGCAAGTTTTTCGTCAAAGATAAGAAATTTACCTTAGAAATAACAATTTTCTGCTAATGCTACCGATTTTTTCTGTTATAAGTAGCAATTGTTTCTAAACAATAACAAATTTTCTCTTCGAAGTAACAACTTTTTCTTCAATAAAAACTTTTACTAATCATTATCAAACTTCTCGTGGAGGTAACAGGTTTCTTCTTAATAGTAAACGATTTTTTCTAATAGCAGCAAGTTTTTGTCAAAGGTAAGAAATTACTCTTAGAATTAACTACGTTCACTCTATGCAAACAAGTTTTTTATTAGAAGATGTAAGGTTTTCTTAACACTAACAAATTATCTCTTCCAAGTAACAACTTTTTGCTTAATAGTAACAAAGTCTTTCTAATGGCAGCAAGTTTTCCGTCAAAGACAAAAAATTTCTCTTAGAAGTAACAATTTTTTGTTAATGCTACCAAGTTTTCTGTCAGAGGTAGCAACTTTTTCTTAACACTAACAAATTTTATCTTCGAAGTAACAACTTTTTTCTTAAATACTAACAATCTTTTACTTAATATTATCAAATTTCTCTTAGAGGTAACAGGTTTTTCTTAATAGTAAGAATTTTTTTCTAATAGTTAAAGTTTTCCGTCAAAGATAACAAACTTCTCTTAAAACTAACAATTTTGTGTCTTTTCTAAAAAGTTTTCTGTTAGAAGAGCAAGTTTTTCTTAACACTAATAAATTTTATCTTCCAAGTAAAAACTTTTTCCTTAATACTAACAAAGTTTTACTTAATACTGTCAAATATCTCTTGGAAGAAGTAGGTTTTTCTTTACAGTCAGAAAGTTTTTCTAATAACAGCAAGTTTTCTCTCAAAGATAAGATACTTCTCTTAGAAGTAACAATATTTGTTTATGATAACAAGTTTTCCGCTAGAAATAGCAAGTTTTTCTAAAGACTAACAAATTTTTTCTTCGAAGTAATCTTTGATACTAACAAACTTTTATTTAATGCTATCAAACTTCTCTTAGAAGTAACATGTTTTTCTTAAAAGTAACAGTTTTTTTTTTCTATTAGCAGCAAGTTTTCTGTCAAAGATGTTTCTCTTAGAAGTAACAATTTTCTGTATACGCTGACAAGCTTTCCGCCAGAAGCAGCAAGTATTTCTTAACACTAACAAATTTTTCTGTGAAATAACAACTTTCTCCCTAATACTAAAAAATTTTACTTAACACTATCAAATGTCTTTGCAGTAACAGGTTCTTTATTAATAGTAACAAATTTTTCTTCTAATGCCAGCAAATTCTCCGTCAAAGGTAAGAAATATTTCTTAGAAGTAACAACTGTCACGCAAAAGAAGACCGTCATAAACTAGAAATTCTGCTGGATGTGTTATGAAATAGACAGAGGTGTGTCTTGTGACTTCACGGGAATGTGGTATTTCTTGAAAGTATTTCCCTAATGCAGAATATTGGGAATGGGAGTTTAGTCGTGTTGCATGGAGATCTTTCCCACTGGAAGAAAATTGACCTTTCGAGCCCTAGCGAGGTAAAAGAACGAAAAGAATAAAAAAAAGAAACGCTTTGAACGTTTTAGACAAAAATAACATGCTAAAGAAGTATTATGTGAAAGTGATGCGTGCCGTCATTACATACAAGTGCGCCGTCATTGCATAAGTTGTTCATTGGCCTTAGATAAATTGTACTTACTTGTACTTGTACTTGTAGCAGGACTCAAGCATCTCCGCTCTCCCTGGCGTCCAGTAGCTTCGTCATTGTAGTAAGCCAAGAGTCTCGGTTGTTTGCGAGTGGCTGAATCAAATCGAGCCAGGACTTTTCCCATCTTCGTCTATACTTCTTGAAGCCACCGACCGGGTATAGGTCAGCCTTGATACAGGCCGTTTGCTGATACATATAGTGTGCACTGCAATCAAGTTAAGAGAAAGAAAAAACGCTTTGAACGTTTTGGGTGAAAAATAAAACGCCAAAAAGGTATTATGTGACAGTGAAGGTTGCGCTGTGATTATTTGATCTCGCATCTGGTGTGTGCTGTCGTTATTTAACAACTGGAGAATCCCTATGGGTCCTGACGGTAGGTTACATAAAATTATTTCGTCCATATAAGACCTGAGCGTTTGAAACTGAGTCTGTCGTATGACGTCATTGGAGTCCAAATGGGTATGTCGTGGGAGTCTTGCCAATGTGTTCCCTTTTATAGAACTGTTGACCGGAATGCTAAAAGTGGACGAGGGTGTGTCATGACGCAACAGGGCACCTTTAAAATCCCATATTAATTTCCCCATCTGAACATTTTAAATCCCATGTTAATCTGCTTAGGATGTTGCAGAAAGCCGTGAGGTGTGTCGTGACGTCAGAGGGCATGTCACAGAAATAAAATTTTAATTTTTCTGTTTGACCGTTCAAAGGCGAGGGTTTGTCGTGGTGTCAGAGGGCATATCACAGAAATCCTATGGGAAACTGCTATGGATGTCTTTAAAATCCTATGCTATTTTTTCTATCTGAACCTTTAAAAATCCCATGCTATTTTTCATATCTGACCCTTTAAAATCCTATGCTATTTTTCTTATCTGACCCTTTAAAAATCCCATGTTATTTTCCTATCTGATCCTTTAAAATCCTTTGCTATTTTCCTTATCTGACCCTTTGAAAATCCCGTGCTATTTTTCCTATTTAACCCTTTAAAAGCAGAGTGGCGATATTACTAGTATAATTGTGCTATAAGCTTGTTATCGGGAAAAGAGAAATATCTTAGATGATATTACACATTTTTTATATGAGTCAGCTGCATGATTTTGTGATGAGCTTGTTGTATTGACATTGTCTTTTTGTTTACAAATCACCTACATAAATGTGTGATAATTTTCCCTATTTCTCTGAATATGGTATAGCCAAAGGGTCACTAAAAGGATTCAAAGCCTTCTCTCTGTAAACTGTTGTTCTATGCCACATTTGCGTACATGTTACGGTAAATGTCGAAATCTAGTTAATGTTGACATTCACCGGTGAATGTTCGAAATTCGTTTTTCTCTGCTTCGATTCAATTAGCTTTGTGATTCAGCTTTTTCAATCTGATGCAACCTATGATGGTAAAAGTTAAAGTTAGGTTAGGTTAGATTATGTCAATTAGATAAGGTTAGGTTAAGTTATATTAGGTTAGATTAAACTTGGTTCTAAATATCAGAAAAGGGTTAAAAATCTAACTTAAGCTAGCCTAAGCCAACCTAGCCTCGTCTAGTCTAACCTGATTTAACCTAACCTATAGATATATTAAGATATGTAACAGATACATATTTTAAAGTACCAAGAGATGTGAAACCTGAAACCTTGTTCTCTGGAATTGGTCAAGTCGAGACTTAAAAAACCGTACACGTTTTTAAAAACCTTGGTTTCTTTGCAGTTTTTTGGCAGTAGCAGGCACCAAATAATAAAAAAAGAAGCGCAGACAAAAAATCAGGAGGAAAAATTACTAAAACCGTGTGACACTAAACAGCTTAGGAAGCCACGGATTTCGTTTGGTGATGTAGTCGTCTTCAACAATCAACAGATCGTTAATATTTTCCTTGCAAAAAGTCTTCAAATTTAATAAATTAGTTTTATTTATTTTTTGGTAACACTGCCCAAAACCTTCTAAAGTTTGAAAAAATCAAAAGGAAAGTCCTTGAAAATCTAGATTTTCGGGTATGAATCGACATAAGATGTGTCCTGGAGGTTAAATTTGTTTCTATTTTGATGTCCACTTTTGAAAAACCAAAACAAATGCAGCTATTAATATTTTTGTCAAAAATTATCTATCAATGGGCAGCACTGTTTTAAAATTGAACTCAATAGTGACAAGGACCACACTGCTTTTCCATCATAAACTCAAACGATAGGGAAAACAACAGGTAATCTTTTGTGACACAGTTGAACTCAAGCCTCAAATGAATATTTCAACCCTATATCCAAACGCCGTCCTCAGCAAAGTGCAAATAAATATACTAAAAAAATTATATATATTAAACACTACCTTTAAACTATACCTATAGTTTAAATTATTAGCACTACCTTAGTTTAATTATTAACACTATAGTATACCTAGTTTAAATCATTAACACTAAAATTATTAATACAGTAATATATTAAAACACTACCTTTAAAACTAGGACTGTGAAGTGAGAATCCTAGGACTGTGTTTAAAAGTGAGGATTCTCGGATTATTTTTAAAAAATTTAGTTTTAAAGTCGTATTTTAATGTAATTTTTGTATTTATATTCATTCGTTTTTTGCTAAGGACGGTCCTTGGATATAGGGTCAAATATTCATTTGAGGTTTGAACTGCACTGTCTTATATAAAATCTATTGTTCTACCTATTGTTTTTGTTCAAACTTGAGCTCATAGACCAATATAACCTCATCGCATCAAAGCAGATAAATAGGCTTGATTTAAAATTACAAATAGTTTCGAGTGATGAAATACTAAAAGCATCAGTTTTTGTTCTCTTCTTTGTATGAATTTGCTTTCTTATTTACAGTGCACGCAAATACACTGAATCGTTATATGCGTTAATGAACCAATAGAGACCCTCACTGACATTTTTCTAGGCGAAAATTTCGAACGAATCATTGTGTAAAAACCATGCACTGTGGATAATAGCTTCCACAATATTTCAACGGACTTTTTTTCCGAAAAAATATCCAACGTTGTTTTTTTTTCAACTTCAAGCAGAATAAGAGTGTAAGAAGCTTTAGATTAATATATAGGTATAATTATATAGGCATGTACATGTAGGTTAACATGGTATTCACGTGATGGCAAGACAACAAACCTTATAGATTATGTTATAGTAAACCGAAGACTGGCAGGATCAAGACAAGATACTAGGGTGTATAGGAGTGCTGCTACTGATGTTAAAAGTGAAGATCACCATCTAGTAGTGTCAAGGTTTAACTTACAGCTGAAATTTCGGAAGGGTAACTATCTCCCGGGAAGTTATGATCCTGGTAGACTCCAGGATGAGAATTTGAGAGAAACTTACCAGGAACATTTGAATACTAAACTTCAGAGTTTAAAATTTGATAATGGGGAAGATGGTTGGAATAATTTTTTAAAAATAATTTTGAAGTTGCTGAAGGTGTCTTAGGTAAGAAAGCTAGGACTGCAGCTAAGAATATTAGTGATAAAGCTTTATGTTTAATACAAAGGAGAAAGGACTTGTACAAGAATTATCTGAGTGATAGATCATTTGAAAACAAAAGGAATCTAAAAAAAGTGGGGAAAACATTAGAATATGAACTAAGGAGGTATGAATTGGAGGCCATGGATAAAACTGCCAAGGATCTAGAAGATGCAGCTAGACGCCATAATAGTAAAATATTGTACTGGCATGTTAATAAATTGAGACGGAGTAGTGGGTCTGGACTTGGCCCAGTTAAAAAAAAACTGGGCCATAATAAGCGATAAGGAAAGAATTAAAGAGAGATGGGCAGAGCATTAGTAGAGAGGGGGGCGCTACTCCGAACCCTACACCAAATATGGGCATAGACTCCGAACCCCACCCCAAATATGGGCATAGCCTCCCTAGGGAGAACACGTGGTTAATGGGGATCAATGACCTCTTTTTTCAAGGTCGATTTGTTTGTTGTTTCTAGGTGTAATAACTCCGGGACGAAGGTTGCACATGCGCATTGAATTCTAACGGGAACAATGTTATTGATATAGGACTCGAGGGGGAAGTGAATTTCCGAAAACTTGATTGCATAATCGATCGTGAATGTTATGATCCAGAAATAGTATTTGTTGTTGTTGCTCTAGGCAATGTTATGAGTTTCCCGGAAAAAGAGTTAGATCACGTGTTTCCTTCTCAGCCAATCCGCGAGTCGGTTACATCCCCCTTCTCAGCCAATCAGAGGGCTGGTTACATATGGTTTCCCCGTTACATAACAATTCGCCCTTGAGATTTCGTATATAACGGACACGCAATGTGATTCAATTATCAGAAAGTATTTTGACACAATGGAAACAACAATGGATAATATTGATGAATTAGAAGCCTTGGCAACTACAATTTACCATTTAATTTCCGTTTTATTTTCAAAATTATTTTCCTTGGACATACTCCAGTATTTTCAGCTAAAACCTAAATATATTCCTTTACCCCAAACCCCCCCCCCCCCAAACCATACAAACATCATTATAATCAATGGAAAACATAAAATATATTCTTTTTACCCTAACCCCCTCCCACCATTGTTTTACAATCAAATTCTCGCAAAAAGAAATAATTCTCTTTTCGTTAAAGTTTGACTTTTCTCTATTGTATTCCTTTCTCTAATGTGATTTAAAGTGTCTACTGACTTCTGTCAATTTTTAATGAAAATGCCGCTCTGTTTTGACACAAGACTCCAATGTGAGGCCTATAATTAGCTGTCACCCTTTTCCGATGTGTTCACGCTATCAGTCTAGTCAAAGGGTTTTGTTTTGGCTGTCAAATTAAAACAGTTTTAAGCAAAAAGAGATTGCTGTATATTAAGCTTGTAGTTTCGTAACCTTGTATTTGTCGGAGAGCCGGTGAAAGAGATTATTTTCAAATTAAGTTTAACAATATATTTAGAACATTATGTGAAAGGGTGGAGGGGTCAATACATTGATTATAACAGCTTCTTTGTAATTAAATTATGTAACGGGGGAGGGCAATGACTTCAATTCTACCGAAATCAGTGTAAAATGAAAACAAACTATTTCTTCGCATTAAAAGTAAGGGCCTTGTATTTGTCAGAGAGCCGGTGAAAGAGATTATTTTCAAATTAAGTTTAACAATATATTTAGAACATTAAGTGAAAGGGAGGAGGGCAATGCCTTCAATTCTACCGCCATCAGTGTAAAATGAAAACAAACAGTGCATGGCTAGAAAAGTCTTTGGGAGTTGCATGAAGCTAATATTATATATAAATTGAATAGCATTTTAAACTATGTTTGAATAATATAGGCCTAAAGGCCGATGTGTTAACGATCTAATTTAAAACCTATAAACCGGAAAATTTAATATTTTTCTAAATGCTAAAAATAGAAACAATGATTCCTATCCTATGGCTATACACTACTGATTGTCTAATAAAAAAGTTTGATTTCTAAGCCTAATATATTTCTCGCGAAATTTTTACTTTTTGTTTTACTGAAAAAAGATAAAATGCTTTGTCTAGACAAAATTATATGGACGAGTGCAACAACTTTTCCTTCGGTAAAAAAAGGGGCACGTGATTATGAAACTAATTTGTCCATCTTATTTTTCAAGCCACTTGTGAATAATGTGTACCTCCAACTTACAAGAAAGAAAGAGGGCGTGAGATAGCCCTATTACTGCCAGCCCCAATGCGGCCTGGCAGAAAGTTTAAGAGAGAGTGGTCAGCTAACTACACTGCCGAAGCTACGCAAGATCATGAAATAGCCGGTACAGCCAAACAAGAAAATAGTGCTACCACCCCGCCCCCCCACACACACGCCCAACCTGGTTTTTTGGGCCCTCCACCCCCGACGGACGTATCAAATTTAAGCATTTTTTCCGACAGTTCGATTTTTTACAATTTTTAGTACTTTTAAATCCCAATATAAACTTATCTCTGCGTGATATTAACCCCTCACCCCCCAACCATTGTTTTAAATTTATCTCCCTCGGAGATATCTATATGTAATTTTTTTTGCAAAGAAACCGCTCTTTTTCTAATCTTTGCTATCGCTTCGATATCTCATAAGCGAATATTTTTAGGTAATTTCTATTAATAATCACCACCTTTGAAATTGAAAATTCAATTTTTTCTAATTTCTGTTATTTTCTATGCGGTTCTCAGCTATCGTCGCCGCTATATCATAAGTGACTATCTTCCATGGGTCATTTCAATTAAATTAAAACTCACCATTTTAAACTCTAAATTTAATATTTTTTACAATTGAATATCACATAGTTTCATGAGAGAAGGACCTGAGAGATTATTCACATTTATCTATCTGTCACATATGGATCCCGTAATTTGCGCAAGGATATTTTTAAAATAGCCTTCTATCTTACAAACCCTTGCCAATATTTTAGTGATGGGGAAACATTGTCGACAATATAGTGAGTTAACATTTTACAACATTTAATTGTACTGTTTCCTTGTCTGAAGTTCAGGCTTGGAAATCCGAACACTCGTGCGGTGGCTTACAATAATTGTGAGCTAATGAGGAGTTCACTGAACCTGTATACCGGAATTAGAGAGAAACTTGGACTTATGCAGTCTAAGCGAATTTTTCAACTTTTTTGGGAACATTATGTAAATGGCCGGGAGCCGCGGAGCCCGGAATGCGCCGGTGGGTCCGGGAAGCGCCGGTTTGATTTTCTTTCAGTTGAATTAACCAAATGCTACTATGCTCATACTGCTACTACTACTAAGCGCTGACTTTAAATAATAATTCAAATTTTAAAAGCAGTAGGGATGATTTGAACACATTGAAAATAAGCTATTTTTTCATTTGTAGGTTGTCCTGGTTCCATACTCACCATCTCCTCCCTGTTCGTCAGTTGGAGAAGGAGAGGAAGCACATGTGGAGCTCCCCAACAAATCACTATGGGATGATTTACATCAAATTCCAGATAATACTAATGTGTTTATAGATGATTTTTAAATGTTTATTATAGCGCAGTTGAGCTGGGGGACTTACCTTTGCTGAGTCCAAACACATTGCAAATTTTAGACGATTTTACCCGGGA
Organism: Artemia sp. Qi Xiang Cuo; assembly: GCF_049724085.1. Classification (NCBI taxonomy): domain Eukaryota; kingdom Metazoa; phylum Arthropoda; class Branchiopoda; order Anostraca; family Artemiidae; genus Artemia; species Artemia sp. Qi Xiang Cuo. Next base: position 93,481,372 of record NC_142795.1, on the reverse strand, counting down.
ATTAACAGGGAACCCTCCTCCTCCAGCCACCGATACCATAACGACTCCACTTCGAACAACTGAAGTGGAACATTCCCCAGATATTGTTGAACAACTTGGGGGAGGGGGTAAAATCCCAGAGGGGGAGGGGGGTACAACTCTCCCAGACTTTCAGCTATCCAACAGAATTTTAAATAATATAGTTGTTTTCACTGCAACGTTTTGGGACCCTTTGAATACACGTCTGGCGGAGAATTTTTTTTTTGACCCTATATAGATTGTACAGGCATAGGTAGATAAAATTCTTGCACTACTGGAGTACCAGATTCAATTGTGGGGGAGGGATTAAAGTAGTGCCTCTAGTGTTCCAAAGGTGTCTTATTTAAATGAGGGGAAAAGCGAGGTGTACTATCATTTTATACAGTCCGAGATACGTTTGGTGTATTTAAATTTAGAAAATTTTGGGGGTCTTTTCATAGATTGGGTAGATCAAATTATAATGCATCTTGAGAACTTTAATGAAAATGGGAGTGGCTCACTAGTTCTTTTTGTTGAAAATTTAAGTGTAAATATTTGTAAATTTAAGAAAGATTATATTTATATTATATTAGATTATAGTTGAAACATTGGATGTGGGGGAGTGCTAGGACAAGGAACTGACTAAACTGATTGGCACGGCTATTGGAGCTATTTGTCGTGTGAGAAATACGCATTTTCAAATGGTGTGGACTGCAGAGGAGAGTAGAACTATGACACATCAAAAAATAGGGGGGGTTGGTCCGGGAGAGTGGGTCGCGGTGGATAAGGGGACTAACGGGAAACGTGGGGGGCGGCGGACAGTCAGAGACCATAATCACTTGTGGCAGGAAATATCCTCGGGGGGTAGTAATTTTAGGGGGGGTCGCGCATCAATCGTGTAATTTAAATGTTAGCCAGCAGTTTTTTATCCCTGTTTTTATTCATAATTCCAATGATGACTTAAAATTTATTTTACCGGCACGGGCACGTATGCACAGGGAGGGAGGGGGAGTAGATTGTCCATGGGTAAATAGTTCTTTTATCTACAACATTATTCCCAAATCAGCCGAGAAGTTATTGCTTCTCGAACTGAAATGGCAGGCAGTGGATAATGGGCAAACGTGCTGGAATAAAATCAGGTTTTTAGACTCCTTTAGTTTTTTTTCCCAAGGCTTTGAGTCAATTGATTCAAGTGCAGAAAAGTGACCAATTTGATAGCTTTCCCTTGCTTAAACAACACTTTCTAGACGGTGAAATGTATGATCTGTTGACCTGCAAAGGTATATACGCATACGATTATTACTGTTCTGGCGCACGCTTAAGTGAGGAGAAACTACCTCCAATTGAAGCTTTTTACAATTCACTGACCAACAGTGAATGCACATCCGAGGAGTATGAGTTTGCCAAGAAGGTGTGGTCCAAGGGGGATTGTAAAAATGGGTGGGATTATTGTAGACTGTACTTGGCCAGTGACGTTCTAACTCTGTTGGATATAGTATGTAAGAACACAGACCAAATCTATTCAGAGTTCGGGTTAAATATAGGTTATTATTTTTCTACACCCCATTTAGTGATTGATTTGATTTTAAAAATTAGCAGGGAGGAAATATGCGTAAGCACTGACATAGATGAATACCTTTTTGTATAGTGTTCAATGCGGGGTGGGAACGTTTTTCACGGGGACCACATCTTATCAACAGGTCCGAGTGGACACAGCACCGGTGCAAAGTCAATTGCAGTGTTCTTGGACATGAACTCATTGTACCCCTCGGCAATGTCACACTACTCTTTGCCATGTGGGAACTATCAATGGCTTGAGAATCCTTGTGAGTTCCCCGACATTACCACCGTCGAGGACAATGGGCCACAAGGATGGTTCTTTGAAGTTGACGGTCACATTCCGCTGGCGCTTCACGACACAGTCTAAGATTTTGTCTTTCCCTGTATCAATCGCCCCGTGAGCAAGGGCTCGGTGAACCCCTAACCTCATTTAGCGGTTGTGGAGATTGGGATATATTAGACCCTCTACACAGAAAAGCTTAGTGCTTATTTTCGTCGTAAAGATAATCTCGTTGTTAACCATTTGCTATTGAACTGATTGCTGGATACCTACTTCATAATCATTAAAATACATAAAATTCTACAGTTCTATCAGCGACCCTACCTGAAAACGTTTATCGACACTTTTGTCGATAAACGCTCTAAGGCAAATTAAAAGGTGGAGAAGTAAATGTATAAGCTCATTCTAAATTCAGCTTTTGTCAAAATGTGTGAAATTGTTCGTAATAGATCTCGCTGCGACGTTGTGACTGACCCTCTAGAGTGTGCACGAATTATTGCCGACCCTAATTTTACATCGTTCGCGAGCATAGAGACTGGCATGTTTCTTCTACAAAGGAAAAAGAAAAATGTGGTACTGAACAAGAATATCGCAGGAGGTAGTTCAGTACTGGAAATTTCAAAAAAGCTCATGTTGTTGTTCTTTTACAATGTGTGCAAGGTGGAATGGCCACGGGAGGGGGAGGTTCAAGTTTACTATGGTGATACAGATTCTCTGCTGTTAAAGGTAAATGGGACTGAAGATTTATTGGGTGATTTGCAAAAGGGGGTACACGTCAGCTCGCGGATGGATTTCACCAACTGGAATCCATCTCTCTACCCCGAGCTGGTGAAACGTCAAGCCCCCAACCAACTATTAAAATTAAAATCAGAGACGGAGAGTGATTTGATATCCCGGGGGGTGTTCCCGGGTCCCAAAGTCTATTGTATTGAAACACATAGTGGGGATGAAAAAAAGGCGTGTAAAGGGGTGCCTACATATTTTTTAAAGATTAATTTTAACATGAGCGTGTACAGAGACTGTGCAGAAAGTAGCCTAGTGCCGAGAGCACAAGTGCTTGCAATTCGCTCTCTACAGTATAGAAATTATACTGTGAGAGTGGAAAAGAATGCAATGTCGTGTATATCCGACAAGGTCTATGTGCTCGAGAATGGTGTGAGTGTCCTACCCCACGGCCACTACCGTATTTCGGATCGAGTTGAATGCGTAGACTATCGCAATCAACTTGGTCTGGATAAATTAACCTAATCTGACTAACCACCCCCAACCTTTCATAAATTAAATGCTCCCAATTTCACTACCTTAACTCAACCTCATCTAACCTGCAGTGATGACAACTATTGTTTTTCCACCGCCGCTCCCGGGGGGGAGGGGGGTGGGGGGTCCCGCCCACGGCCACTCCCGGGGGGTGGGGGGTCCCGCCCGCGGCCAGCCGGCCTTTGGCCCCGCGGTCCCCGGGGGGGGGGGGTCCCGCCCGCGGCCGGCCGGCCTTCGGCCCTGCGGTCCGGGGGGGGGACCCTATTTTTAAATTCATAACGTTCAACTGTGCTGCTAGTTCCAAGTGTTTTCTGTTTTGTCGTTGTATAGAAAGTATTATTGAACAGAAAACTGTTGTACAAAAAGTGCTGTAGATGGACAAAAGTGTTTTATATTGTACATAAAGTGTTATCGTTGTTCATGCTGAACAAATAGAGTTTTCATGTTGACCGGAGAAATTTTGTCAACTGCTCTTGTTGAACAAGTGTTATTTTTATCATTGTTCATGTTGAACAAGTGTTTTCATGCACTGCCGAAATAAATGCTGCCATGAAATATTGTTTTTTTGTTGTTCTTGAATAGATAGATCCATGGGGAAATTATTGCTACTTATTCATTGGACACATATGATTTACAGTTAGTTGTAGTCCGACTGTTGTCCCCAACAGCAGCATGTATCAATTTAAAACACCCTTCAGATCGTTTCTTTGTGGTCCCTCAATGTCGGGGAAAACAACACTGTTAGCTAAAATAATTCAAAATTGCGATAAAATGTTTTTGGAAAAGCCGAAAAAAATCTACTATTGCTAAAGTATTTGGCAGGAGTCCTATGATAAAATAAAAGCTATTGCCACAACCATACCAATACAATTCATACGGGGACTTGATGTTTTCAATAGTATTGAATCGAAGTCGTGGTTGATTATTGATGATTTGGCTGAATCCATTGAACAGTTCTCACAGGAAATGCTACAACTGTTCACCGTTCGCTCCCATCATGTACACATTTCCGTTACTCTGGTTCTACACAATCTGTTTCATCAGAGCAAATGTATGCGAAACCTTGCTTTGAATTGCACCGTCTATATTATCTATCGAGTTGTTCGTGATTCTAGCTCGCTCATAACTCTCAATAAGCAGATATACCCTTGCGCTCAAAAATTTATGTTGTCAGCGTACACTCAGGCGACTAGCAAGCCCTACGGTTACATTTTGCTGGATCTTAATCAGAGCACGCCCGAGGATCTACGTGTAGTCACCGACATTTTCAACAATGAAATTAAAGTATATCTTCCGGTAAACAGTAGAAAAGACGATTAGTTGTCATTACGACACTGAATAAACTACACGAACAACGGCATTTATTTTCCGTTTTAAGCACTTCAAAACCCTTGCTTAGGAAGGCTATACTTAAACATGGGGTCGACAATGATTTCATTAATCTAATATCTGAACTTTGTTTAAATTTAACTGAGGGCAATGTTCAACTGCCAGAAGGTTTTAGATAACACAAAAAGCAACATCGTTCCACTGTCCGTGACTGGGCTTTTAAAAAAAAGGGAAATAAATTTAAAAGAACACAGCTCCTTCTAGCAGGTGGTAGCTTTTTCATACTTTTACTGCCGATAGTCGCAGGACTTGTAAACAGTTTTCTCTAGAGAATGGCTACACCCTATAAATTGACACCATTTGAACTTGTCCTCTCGCCCGTCGAACATTTTGAAGACAATCTAAGCAAATTCATTAACGATGAGAATATTGCCAATGACAAAAAACTGCTTTTACTTCAAGATGCATTGCGACGTATGGACAAGCATAAACCATATCGTGAGAGACCCACCGTCGCCGATCCCTCTAAACAAGAAACATCTCAAGATTCTGCCCAATCAAAGGACAAGGAATTGAATTCGATTGTATTGAAAATTGGAAACCTATTGCCATTGACCTATCGAGAACAGAGTAAAAGAGTATTATCTCATCTCGTGTTGGAAACTGGTGATCAAGTTCAAGTCGAAAGCACAGGGAAACGAATTATAATTCAGGGAAAAAGTTATAATCTAGTTTATTTAATTTGTGATATGGTAACGAATCGTAAAGGACTTATATCCTTTGATGATAATCTATACACCTTTCTCTGTGTATCAAACTTTCCCAAAAGTCTTATTGGCAATAAGCAAATTCTAAAAAAACTAAGAGAACATAGTCCTCCAACACCATCATTTAAAAAAGAAGAAGAAGATTTGGTATTTGAAGATACTAGCAGCACCACTGATTTTACAACACCAGTGGTTGTTAGTCAAAAGCGAAGACGAATTGATTCACCCGCCAGTGTGCAAAAGGGGAGTGGACATTACACTACGTGTTTACGTTCAAAATGGATGAAGTTCTGAAAGGTCTCTATAAAAATATTGGCGAAGCGGGAAGTTTAAGTTCTCCCAAAACGCTTTCCAAAGTCTCCGGCACCACATTGAAAAAATCAAAAGAGTATCTAGAGAATGAACTGAGTTACACACTACATCGGAATCACAGGCTTCGCAGTAAACAATATCGACAAACTAAAGCCTTTTTCCCTCTGCATATAATGCAAACGGATCTTTTAACTCTAGACGCACTTCAACAACGTCACAATGCGCCCTACAAATATATTCTAGTGGCAATCAGTATCTTTAGTCACTATGCCTATGCCATTCCACTACGTTCAAAGAGATGTGTTGAAGCTGCACGGGCCATTGAAAGTATTCTAGAACAGGATTCATATAGAAAAATTCAATCAGATTTTGGCAGTGAATTTGTTAATCCCCATATGCAAAAGGTTCTTTTGAAATATAATAAAACACTTTATCATAGTCACAGTCCGATAAAGGCTGCATTGGCTGAACGATTAATAAGAACGATTCGTCTATTAATTTCAAGATATTGCACTTTGAAAAATACACCGGCTTTTATTCATGATTTAGATAAAATCATGCAGATATACAACCATCGACCCCATCGATCTCTGTCCAACTCTACACCAACGGATGTTCATTATAGTGAAAATACATTTGATGCTTTTCTAAAGCAATACTCCAAGGGTGAAAAAGAGAAAAAGAAGAAGAAATTCAATGTTGGTGATACTGTTCGAATTAATAGAACCAGCAATATTTTTGAAACGGGGAATTATTTATGGAGCACCGAGCTTTTTAAAGCGTCAAAAATTCTACACACTAAACACATAAATTATCGACTGCGATATACCAAAGATGATGAGATTCTCGGTGGCTTTTATGACTATGAACTGCAAAAAGTTAGAAACACTAGTGAAATTTATCAAATTGAAAAGATATTAAAGAGTCGTACTCGTCATGGTAAGAAACAGTTGCTTGTTCGCTGGCTCGGATACAACTCAGATTTTGATTCTTGGGTCAGTGCTGAAGATATTAACAATGCCCAATGATTTCTATGTGACTTTCATGTCCAATGTTTCTGATCCTCTCTACAATGACTTGAATAAAACAAGTGATTTTTGGACGAAACTCTCCCCCACCATCAAATTCGACGGAAAGTATGAAGTGGCTCTTGTCGACTGTATTCTCAAAAATACCTATGACATCCTGAGAAAGGATCGTAAATATGAAATAAAAATTAGATCCTATGATTGGCCGCCACCACCAGGTGATCAAGAACAAATTCAAAAAATCAATTGGTTGGATTATCCATATATTGAATTACCCTACGAGGAACTCACCTGTATGAATGATTTATGTCGTACTATAAATAAAAGAATTTCCGCTCGTAAAAAAGGAGCTTTTCATTTCAACTAGTCAAAGGAGGAGGGCAAGATCTACATTAGTTCACCTATTGCCAGTGAAAAGGTTATTCTCAATGATAATCTAAAGGATGTTCTTGGCTTTAAGCTCAAGATAATCAATGGTAAAAGTGCCGGAAACACTAATTTCATTTTCGCTGACTACCCGCCTGCCTTCTCCACAGACACTTGTATATTTCTCTATGCTTCATTTGTTGAAACATCTCGGGTTGGTAATTCAAATGTTCCCCTCCTACGAGTTCTAGAACGAAAAACCAATCAAGAACATATTCATCACTACAATATAAAGCATCTAAAGTATATTCCCGTAAACACTTCCTATTTGGAACTCTGTCAGTTAACACTAAGAACCGAATTGGGTGATCCAATAGCAATTTCAAAAGGGTTGGCTGTGATTACATGCCATTTTCGACCCATCGTTCAACTACAAGATGTCTAATAAAAAAGTGGTATTCACTTGTCCTGATATTGACTGCTATGTTAATACTCTTGGCCCAAGACAACTGGACAATGGAATGGACTATTACAAAGGTCGCACGTCAATGTCTGGCTACGGTCTTGGCAGTTGGTTTGCTAAGCTGTTTCGCTCTTCACTACCACTGGCTAGAAAATATCTTGGACCGGCTATGACGGATTTTGTATCTTCTACACTATACGATTGGGTCTCTGGCAAGGATTTAAAAAAGAATGCTATGAAAATTCTTAGGTTCAGTGCACAAAGCCTTGGTGAGAAATTAAAGCAGAATGGTAAAGGCTTATAAAGGTTAAGAAACAATACATCCCTCATCAGTCTCTACTCAGGACGGAAACGTAAGACATCCCTTTTGTCAAAGAAAAGAAGGAAAAAGCCGACACGTAGTGTAAACAGAAGCCCCAGGAAGAAAATTGTTAGATCGAAACTAGATTTCTTCTCCTAAAATGTCCTACCTACCGCATAAGGATTCTCAACCTTCAATCACCACCTCAGAGAATCTATTCAATGCCGAAAATGTCGATGTGAGTGTCCTCCATAGATACGATTAACAATTTTATTCACAACACCCCCTCCCCAATACGATCTTCTGTAACACTTAGTAAACTGAAGACACCTACATTTATGTTACGTAATCTTGTCTATAGTTACAAAGAACAGTCCGGACCTCTGATCATATACTGCCGAACCGATGCGAGGGATTCTTTTATGAAAATTGTATACTACATAATTTATTTCCACAGATTAGTGTCTACATCAATGGCACGCTGGTGAGCACAAGCAACAATCTCTCCAACTATGCAGGCTCTATGCAATTCATGCTGATGACACCAAAGTCATACGAGGAATTGAGAGGCGCCTCCAATGGATATGAATATATTACTAATACTGATAGTACAGATGCACTTAAAAATGCTACAACTAGTGAATTACATCTAGTTGGAAAAATATATCATCAAATATTTAATATACCCCAATGGCTGCCGCCCAATGTTAAAGTGGATATAAAATTGACGCTTGCACCCTCCAATTTCATATTGAGAAAAGAACTTGCTAGTAATCCCGATGTAAGTCTCTCCCTCACCTCAGCAATACTACATGTACGCAAACAGCAGGTTATGAGTTCTGTTGCTTTGGCCGTGGAAAAACTGAGAGCCAATGGCAACAATATTAAACTACTTGTTCCTCATACAATCACCAATCAACGTCATATTGCAATGGGCTCACGCACCTTCACCGATTCATCCTTTATCAATGGCAAAATCCCCTCGAAATTGGCTTTGGCCTTTGTAAAAAGCGCCAGTGCAATAGGATCATGGACTGAATGTCCACATAAATTCGAGATGTTTGGACTTTCATCTCTTGTGTGCAAAGTAAACGGCATCCCACTCTACAATCTATCTTTTGATAGATACTATAAAACAGTGTACGAGTTGAGCATGCAAACCCTAGATCATGATTCGCAACTATTTGAAAATGGTATAACCGAAGATATGTTTGCTAAAACACATGCTATCATTGTACTGGATTTGTCGGGTACACAGGATATGAGTATAGTAAGTACGGGGAGTGTGCGTTTAGAGTGTACATTTTCCGACCCATTGGCTGAGAGTATCGCACTAATCTTACTAAGTCAATATGAAACCTATTGGGAAATCACACCCGAAGGCAGTGTTCTACTAGACTTGGCGCCATGAACAGCAGTCAAATAATCAATGTATTTAATATGGACCCCTACATGTCCCAGTACAAATCCTATTGTCTACTCTCGGACTATCTTGGAAAAATTCAAAGTGTCAACAATACCTTGATTATTGTTAATAGCAGTCCGTCGACTGTGCTGACGGGTCATTGGCTGTGCATCTTTCAAACAATGAAAATGATTGAATTCTTTGATCCTCTTGGTCTACCATATACATTCTACACACCCCACATCAGCAACTATATTGAGAGCAGTGGGAAAACTATTATTCAAAATCGTAAGAGGGTACAGGATCTAACAACTAAAAGCTGTGGCTTCCATGCACTACTATATTTTGTATTCCGATGTCGTGGCTATACTTACAAGCAGTTTCTCCACATTTTTGTTGACAATCCACGTCTGAATGACTTTCTAGTGGAAAATACCCTCTCAGACCTATATGGTATTGATTTCAGTGCCCTAAGAGTAAAGTGCTTAAAAAAGTTTGTGAATTTGTTTATTAATAAAATGCATATATATATAAAACAATGTCTTTAAATCTTCACTTTAGATTTCTTCATCTTCGATGTATAGGCAACTTTCGTGAACCACTAATGCTGGTAAATCATTTGGATTCACTGTATATTGATCTTGATTGACTGCAAAGTCAGGGTCACATTTTCTACAGTACAATGTAACTTCACTCTTGTCATATCTCTTTGTATAGTAAATGATACTATTTGCATTCATATTATGAAATTCACGAGTTTCAATCTGTCTATTTGAGGCAATATCACATACAGTGTTTTCAAGTGGTGAATCACATTCGGTAACTGCCAACTAAAAATCACAAGGTTTATAGTCATATTAGGTGGTGTCATCACAACGATGACGTAGAAACCAGATTGTCTTGTTACCCCAACAGTTGAATCGTAGACCAGATTCCTCTTCCCAGAATAATTTAAATCCACGACGATACCAATCTCGTAGAAATAAACTAAAATCACGTTTGGGATTGTTTCCAATCATAGCGGGGTAAGTATTCTCCCACTGATCCCATTTATCATAGTGACAATTGGAGCATATGTGCCCTCTAGAGTAAGAGTCACACACCTCCTAAAGACATGAATTACATCCTTTAATTTGTACTGCATAGTCTCTATGTAATTTACAAGGATTACATAATTTACACTTTGCACTATAGTCATCAATAATTGTACAATTCTCACATTGATTCCAACTGCCAAGAGTGTACATGCACAATGGACATATATAGAACATTTTTCGGTTTCCGATGTCAACTCACTCACAACTAAAACGAAACTGATCCTCTTCGTTCGATAAATTCAATGAGAGGGAAATGGAGAGGAGTAGCTCTGTGACGTTACCTCATTTAAATGATGGGGGGGAACATCTACATTGAATCCATGGGCAATATTTTCAAAAGTATATCCACAATATGATTCTGCTTTGTTCCAATTAATATATCAATAAATTCAGTATAAGCATTTGAGTCACATTTTAAAAGTTTCATACAATAGTCCAATGGGGGAGAATCACTCCTCATTATATTGTCAAGTGTTCCCTGAGAGAATATCCTGCGTTGAAGAGATAACTCGAGAAAATCATCATCCAAAATCAAAATGTTTTTTCATAAACACTAGATTTGATCTAATTCTCTCTTTCTCAAATTTATTCATTTTTCAGTCCTTTCACTCCGACTGCTGACTCTAGACTGACCCTGATTCGTTAGCCCTAACCAGAAAAGAAAGAGAACATTTTAGATTTCGAAACAATTTTATTGAATAATTACAACAACAACAATAATACAGAGCATGTACAATTAACGATACTGTTTATTGTCTTCAATATGTTTCACCAATGCACTTAAACCACATTGAAGTCTATTCACATGTGCTATATCAACTTTAGTGGCGAAAAATAATTGATCCTCCATCTTAAATTTGCTAAATGATATCACATATCTTGCATATACTGCATCCCATTCCAGACAAAGCCGCGATCCTTTCGTGATTTCCACCGCAATGCTTGGTGCTCTTGTACTATTATCATCAACCCCACTATCAACTTCTAATAGGGTAAACATCCCACTCATCGCCATCACAAATATATATCCAAATGGGTAAAGTCAAACTGTTCTTCTTCTCACTCCTTGAATTCTATTCACAGACTAATAAAACTATAGCTAAAATCCTTTCTTTATATTCACTCCGCCGCTACTATGTAAACAAGCCCTCTGATTGGCTGAGAAGGAAACATGTGATCTAACTGTTTCCGGGAAACTCATAGCATTTGGCTCGAGCGTGCCCAAAACAACAACAAATGCTATTTCTGGATCATAACATTCGCTGAGAGCGTACACTTACAACAACACCAACAACATTGACCTTGACATTTAGGTCATTGATCCCATTAATCCCGTGTTCTCCCTATGGAGGCTATGCCCATATTTGGTGTGGGGTTCGGAGTCTATGCCCATATTTGGTGTGGGGTTCGGAGTAGCGCCCCCCTCTCTACTAGCATTTTCAGAACTTGTTAAACCAAGATAGAGTTGCAGGAAAAAATATAGAGGAAAATGAAAAAGCTTGTGATACCTTGGATGTGAAGGAAGATTTGTTTTGTGAGGATTAATTAACGACAGTACTAAAAGGATAAAAAAATAATAAGGCTCCAGGGGCTGATAGGGGGGTAAATGAATTTCCTAAATACGGTGGCTCTGAGGTTAGAAATAAGTTACTGAAGATTATAAATATAATTTTTGAAAAAGAGGAAATACCTAACGATTTTAGGAAAACCTTAATTAAGCCACTTTATAGGAAAGGTGATAAAAGTGAGTGTGGTAATTATCAAGACAGTAGTCTGGTCTCTTTAGGTAGTAAATTACGTTTATACTTTAGTAATATTGTACTTTTTAGACTGAGAGAGGCCGTAGACAAAGTTTTAAGAGAAGAACAGTGCGGTTTTAGAAAAAGTAGAGGATGTGTCGATCAAATTTTTACTCTTAGGTTAGTAATTGAGAAGTGCCTGAGTTGTCAAACACCTTTGGTCCTCAGTTTTATAGATTATGAGCAAACGTTTTATTCTGTTGATAGGAGAGCTTTAGTAAAGGTTTTATCCTTGTATGGTATACCAGACAAATACATTAAAACGGTTTTTGCTATGTACGAGAATAACACTGCTGCGGTTAAGGTAAGAAATAAGGTTAGCTGCTGGTTTTGTGTTAAATCAGGATATAAGCAGGGTTGTGTTGTGTCCCCCTTTATATGGATTATTTTGATGGACTTTTTCCATCACAGGAAAGGCGATGATCACAGGGAAGACAATGGGAGACCACGACATCCAATGGGGAGGAAAAAGTCTCCTGGGCTTAAGTTACGTTGATAATTTAAGAATACTAGATGAAAGTGTGAGCAAAATAAACGAATTTTTAGAGGTTTTGCGAGTTCAGGGTGATAGAATAGGTTTGAAAATTAATGTTAAGAAGAATAAGTTACTAAGGCTAGGAATAAGTGAAGATGAAAGGGTGACTTTGGGTAATAAAAAAATTGATCAGGTGGGCAGCTTTCACTTGCCTTGGTAGTATTATTAGTAAAGATGGTGGGAGCAGTGAAGATGTTAAAAGTAGAATAGCCAAGGCCCAGGGTGTTTTTTCATAGTTTAAAAAAGCTTGGAAGAATAGGAAGATAAGTTTGCAAACGAAGATTAGAATATTAGAAGCTACAGTGATGACAGTGGTCAAATACGGCTTTAAAGCATGGGCGCTCCGAAAGGCGGATGAAGATTTGCTAGATGTTTTCCTGAAAAATTGCTTAAGGATTGTTCTGGGTAACCTGCTGACTGACCGTATTTCAAACAATAGGCTGTACGAAAAATGTGGTTCAATACCGCTCTCCAGGGCTATAATGAAAAAAAAAAGGTTGAGGTGGCTAGGGCGTGTTGTGTGGATGAAGGAGGAAAGATTGTTCTTTTCGGCCAATCACCTAGGGCTAAACGGAAAGCATATCGTCCTCGTTTAGGGTGGGAGGATGTCATAAAGAAACACTTAAAGGATATGGAAACTTGGTTGGAGGGTGTGAAAAGTGAAGCTTTGAATAGACTGGGATGGAGGAGTGTGCGTAGCTCTGTTGGCCTCAGGCAGCTTGATGCTGCGGTGAGTTGTTAGTAGTAGTAGTAGTAGTACTAGTAGTATATATAGGTATAGGGCAAAGATTCTTATTCATTATTATTTTCTTTATTATTATTATTTTCTCAATAATCAACGTTACCAGCCTAGAACATTCTAGCATTACTACGAAACAATAAGGTCAATACTCTTCTGCGGACTCTTCTGCGCTCCGTTCAATTTTTTGATTTGGTGAGTTATAAGAAATAACAATTACAATGCTGCTGAAAAAGATTTTGGGTTGAAAGCATAACCAAAGGATTTAATTATAATTAGATAAGCTACGCTCGGAAATAATTTTGGGAGAATGGTTACCCTGTACATCATAAAACCTTTGTGATATGACAGGTTTTTTAACCGAAATGTTAAAAGAAAAGTTAAAAAAAAAAATTAAGAAGTGAAGAACGAAACTTTGGAAAAATTTCTGGTACTTGTATGATATACGCCTTACCTCTCAAGCTGTTCATCCATTGAAGTTTTATAGAACCGTTTTTTTCCGTTAGTTTCTTTCGGCTTAGCGTGAGACAAGGCAAAGAAACTGACAGAATAGATGGAAAATATATAATTTGCGCTCTATATTTGCGGATTAAGGGGGGAGTATAGTATTTGGACAATTTGAAGTTAGAAAAACAATTTTTACTACATAACAGGCAGAATAATTGTACCTAACATATTAGGCATGCAGACCCGCTATACTTTACCCTTCCCCCCTCTAATGTGCAAATATATAGCCCAAATTTGTTTCTAAAGTATTATATTTTTATCTTACTTTGGTATATTTCCTTAGGATTGAGCGTCAGAGAAACATAATTAGAACATTAGGTAAAGCGTATATAATAAGAGTTCGAAATTTCTAACAAATCATTGTGTACAAACCCCACACTTTGGAAAATAATTACCATAAAGAGTACTGGCCTCTTATGTACAACTGGAATACCTTCAGTGCGTCTTTAATGACATAAAATCCATATAACATTACTGTTCCATTATCTATGTGGAGGAAATGAAGAGTGTGGAAGGGAAAATCATACCAACAAGATGATTTAAAAAGCATAAACATACCATGAAAGGTATAATAATCATAAATTTAAGCCGTCCTTGAAACAACAGAAGGATGATGCCTCTATCCAATCAATCATTGTTTCTCACTGTTTTCATAGTTTGAGGGAGAAAAAGGATGAATGTGAAAGATTAAAATTAAATGGCCTGGTGACATAAGTATTTTCTGTGTTTTTTCATATGTCCTTATTTTTCTTGTTTTTAGTAGATTTGATTTCTGGTCCAGAAGCCATAGGTCGTATCCAAGGCAGTATCCAGGGGGGGCTGGTGGTCGTTATAGGGTTTGACCCTCCCCCCCCCCCAAAAAAAAAATTGTCCGAAGCTTAAGAAAAATGTATTTAAACGCATTTTGACGCTTTTTGTGTTTTTATTGCCTCCCCTCCCCCCCCCCGAAAAAAATCGGTTTGGGGTAATTTTTTGTGTCGTATTTCATTTTTTTTTTTGTCGAATCCTCGGTACGTAAGAAAGAAGAAAATCTTAAACAATAAATGTAGGTGGTGACTTTTTATATTTTTTGAATTTCAAACAGTTCATGGTAACAAACTGTAAGTAAGGAGCAACTCGGTTCAATAGTAACCGTAACTCTAAAGAACAGGATTTTAATATCAAAAGATGCATCATAAGAATCCAGCTTATTATGCTGATTCTATATATATAAGGCTCATCCAGTTTAATATTACTCGTCAAAAGTTACGAGTCTGAGAAAATTTTCACGCTTTTTGAATTACGGTGGAAACATCCCCTAAAATTAATAAGATACACCATTTTAATAAAAATCAAACAGTTCGTGGTAACGAACTGTAAGTAAGGAGCGACCCGGCTCAATGGTAACCGAAACTGTAAAAATTTTGATACCAATAGATACATCAAAAGAATCAGATTTTAATTCTGATTTCAAATATATAAATTTCATCAACTTTAATTTTACCCATTAAAAGTTACGCACCTGAGAAAATTTGGCTGATTTTCGAAAAAAGGGGGAAAGGCCCCCTAAAAGCTATAAAACCTTAATGAAAATCATACCATCATATTCAGCGTATCAGAGAACCCTACTGTAGAGGTTTCAAGCTCCTATATATAAAAATGTGGAATTTTGCATTTTTTTGCCAGAAGAAAGATCACGGATGCGTGTTTATTTATTTTTTTTATTTATTTTTTTCCCAGGGGTGTTTGTATCGACCCAGTGGTCCTAGAATATCGAGAGAAGGCTCATTAGAACTTAAATTAAAAGTTCTAGTGCTCTTTTTAAGTGACAAAAAAATGGAGAGCAACTAGGCCCCCTCCCTCGCTCATTTTTTCCCAAAGTCACCAGATCAAAATTTTGAGATAGCCTTTTCGTTCAGCATGGTCGAAAATATTATAACTATGTCTTTTAGGATGACTTAAACCCTCAAAGCTCCCAGGGGGAGGGCTGAAAGTTATGAACTTTACCCAATGTTAACATATAGTATTGGTTATTGGGAAGTATACAGACGTTTTCAGGGGGAATTTTTTCTGGTAGGTGGGGGGTTGGTCGGGGGTTAAATGGGAGGATCTTTTCATGAAGGAAGTTTTCATGGGGGAAGGGATATTGCTATGAAGGGGGCGCCGGATTTCCCATAAAAAAAATCAGAAATTAAATATAAAAAACAAGTTTTTCAACTGAAAGTAAGGAGCAGCATCAAAACTTAAAATGAACAAAAAAATATTAGCTATACGATGGGGTTCACCTTCTAGTAAATACCTAGCTCATTACGCAAACTATTTTTTAGCATTGTTGTAAGAGCTGTTAATTCGAATTGTCGGCATTTGTGAATAAGAGGTCAGTTTTAAACAATTTGAGTGAAAATTAGACTTTGGATGAAAAAGTGAGACATTTAAAAAAGAAAGTACCTTTTAATTTACGTATTAAAAATATATGAATATAGAAGTTCGTTAAGTAAGTTAATTTGTAAATTACGTCAGAACCAAATTTAGAGACAGCCATTTAGCAAAAGAGAAGTAAATTTTTTATGCAAAATTTGTTTACTTATTCAATGACGGTGAGCCAAAATAAAAGCTGCATTAACTAAAAAACGATCAGCAATTAAATAAAAAAGCAAGTTTTTTAAACTGAAAGTAAGGAGCGACATCAAAACTTAAAACGAACAGAAATTATTCCGTATATGAAAGGGGCTGTCCTTTCCTCAACGCCTCGCTCTTTACGCTAAAGTTTTTCATTGTTTAAAAAAAATAGAGTCGTGAGAAAGTCAAACTTTAGCGTAAAGAGCGAGGCATTGAGGAGGGGACAGCCCCTTTCATTATTAAATTTTTTTTACTTATTCAATGACGGTGAGCCAAAATAAAAGCTGCATTAACTAAAAAACGATCAGAAATTAAATAAAAAACAAGTTTTTTAAACTGAAAGTAAGGAGCAACATTAAAACTTAAAACGAACAGAAATTATTCCGTATATGAAAAGGGTTGTCCCTCCTCAACGCCTCGCTCTTTACGCTAAAGTTTTTCATTGTTTAAAAAAAAATAGAGTCGTGAGAAAGTCAAACTTTAGCGTAAAGAGCGAGGCGTTGAGGAGGGGACAGCCCCTTTTATATACGGAATAATTTCTGTTTATTTTAAATTTTGATGTCGCTCCTTACTGTCAGTTTAAAAAACTTTTTTTTTTATTTAATTACAGAATCAGATCAACTTGCAATAGAACCCTGTTGTAAGAAGTTTCAAGGTCCTATCTGCAAAAATGTGGAATTTGTTATTTTTGCCAGAAGACAGACCACGGATGCATGTTTCTTTGTTTATTTGTTTTTCTTGTTTGTTTTTTCGTTTCTTTTCATGGATTATTGTATCTAAATAATGGTTCCAGAAGATCGGGAAAGGGTGCATTCGAACGGACATTAAAACTTCTAGTGCTCTTTGTAAGTGACAAAAGAGATTGGAGGGCAACTGGACCTCCTCCCACGCCCATTTTCCCCAAAGCTCTCTGATCAAAATTTTGAGATAGCGATTTTGTTCAGTATTGTTGAAAGATCAAATAATTACATTTTACAGGTGTAAAATGACCTCCTACAGTCCGCAGGGAGAAGCTTGTAAGGGCGAATTGCGAAATTTGCCCATTGTTTATTTATACCATTTTGTTATTGGGGAGTATACAGACATTTTTTGGGGGGTTGTGTGTGTGCTTGTTATGGATTTATATAGGGAGAGTCTTCCTTGGAAAAGTAAGTTTCTGGGGGGGGGGGGAGTGAATATACCAGGGGAAATATTACTCTGTGGGGATTTGACAGAATTACTATACGATATTCTTTATAATTGTTGTACATTCTCTTTGCCAAATTTCTCATATGGAGATGTTTCGGGGGAATTATCCAGGATCTTTTTTCCGCGTGTTTTGATTTCCGGGAAGTAATTTCCATGGAAGGGGACATTTTTGAAGTGATCGAGAAACCGATTAGAGCTGAAAGTCTTATTCAAATAAATAAAAAAAACAAGTTTTTTAAACTGAAAGGAAGGAGCGACATTAAAACTTAAAATGAAAAGAAATTATTCCGTATGTGAAAGGGGCTGTCCCCTCCTCAACGCCTCGCTCTTTACGCTAAAGTTTTATATAGTTTTAAAAAATAAAGCTGTGAGACAGAGTCAAACTTTAACGTAAAGAGCGAGGTGTTGAGGAGGGGACAGCCCCTTTCATATACGGAATAATTTCTGTTCGTTTTAAGTTTTAATGGCACTCCTGACTTTCAGTTTAAAAAAACTTGTTTTTTTTATTTAATTTCTGATCGTTTTTAGTTAATGCAGCTTTTATTTTGGCCCACCGTCATTGAATAAGTAAACAAAATTTGCATAAAAATTTTACTTTTCTTTTGCTAAATGGATGTCTCTAAATTTGGTTATGACGTAATTTACAAATTAACTTACGTAACTAACTT
Organism: Artemia sp. Qi Xiang Cuo; assembly: GCF_049724085.1. Classification (NCBI taxonomy): domain Eukaryota; kingdom Metazoa; phylum Arthropoda; class Branchiopoda; order Anostraca; family Artemiidae; genus Artemia; species Artemia sp. Qi Xiang Cuo. The sequence goes on along the minus strand of NC_142795.1, from coordinate 93,463,176 downwards.
CTATATTCGTATATTTTGCTTCTGGCAAAAAATACAAAGTTGCAGATTTTTGCAGATATGAGCTTGAAACCTATGTAAAAGGGTTTTCTCATACCCCGAATCGGAAGGTGTGATTTTCATTAAAATTCTTTAACTCGTAGGGGATGTTTCCCCCCTCTTAAAAAAATCGAGTAAATTTTCTCAGGCTTGTAGCCTTTGATGAATAATACTAAACTTAATAAAATTTATATATTTAGAATCAGCATTATAAACCCATTCTTTTGATACATTTATTTACATCAAAATTCCGTTTTTAAAAGTTTCGATTACTTTTGAGCCGTATCGCTTATTTTTTTATTTTTTTTTATTACGTATATGTTATTAAGTATATGAGGGGGTTCTCCCCTTAGTCAATACCACGCTCTTTACGTTAAAAGTTAAAAAAAAAATTTTATTAACAAACCCCTGAATCACAAAGGCCGTTTAATTAGAATAGATATCTCTTTTGAAAGCACTAAAAAAAACTGTAGCATAAAGAGCGAGGTATTGACTTGGGGTAGAACCCCCTCATGTACGTTATAATTTCTATTTGTTTTAAGTTCTAATGTTGCTTCTTATTTTCAGTTGAAAAAAACTAGGGTTTTTTTTATTTAATTTCTGATCGTTTTTTAAATAATGCTCGGAAATGCGGCGCCCCCTTCATAGAAATGTCCCTTGCCCCAAAGAAACATCCTCCACGGATATATTCTTCCGAGTAACCCCCTCCTCCAGCCCCACCCTCCAGAAAAAAATCCTTCCTGAAAATATCTGTATATTTCCCAATAACCAATAAATAATGCTGGCAAGTCCGGCGCCCCCTTCATGGCGATTTCCCTTCCCCCATGAAAACTTCCTTCATGGAAAGATCCTTCAACATAACCCCCGAGCCCCCCCACCCCCCCACAACCCGCAAAAAACCCTCCTGAAACCTTCTGTATACTTCCCAATAACCAATACTAGCCTATATGCTAACATTGGGTAAAGTTCATAACTTTTAGCCCTCCCCCGGGGATTTTGGGGGATTAACTCATCCTAAAAGACGTTGTAAGTATATTTTCGACCATGCTGAACAAAATGGATATCTCAAAATTTTGATTGGGTGACTTTGGGAAACAATGATCGTGGGAGGGGGCCTAGTTGCCCTCCATTTTTTTGTCACTTAAAAAAGGAACTATAACTTTTAATTTCCGTTCCAATGAGCCTTTCCACGATATTCTAGGACCACTGAGTCGATACGATCACCCCTGGGGAAAAAAACAAAAATACAAATAAACACGCATCCGTGATCTTTCTTCTGGCAAAAAATGCAAAATTCCACATTTTTGTAGATAGGAGCTTGAAACATCTACAGTAAGGGTTCTCTGATACGATGAATATGATGGTGTGATTTTCATTAAGGTTCTATAACTTTTAGGGGGTCTTTCCCCCTTTTTTTGAAAATCAGCCAAATTTTCTCAGGCGTGTAAACTTAATGAAAGTTATATATTTGAATTCTGCATTAAAATTTGATTCTTTTGATGTATCTATTGGTATCAAAAACCCGTTTTCTAGAGTTTCGGTTACAATTGAGCCGGGTCGCTACTTACTTACAGTTCGTTACCACGAGCTGTTTGATAAAAAAAATGGTAAGGAGAATTTTTCTGGCTGAATCGTCCACAAGCAATTTTAAAGAGAGGATGGATTCTCAGCGAGGATAGAACTGTCTGGAGGGAATTTGACGGGGGTGCACTTTGCATAGAATGAAATTTTCACGGAGGAGTGTTCCGTGAGGTGGAGGGGTAAATTTCATAGAGTGAGCCAGATTTACTGGCCTTATTTGAAAAATGAACATAAGTTATTTCATGTATGATGGGTTGCCCCCTCCTCAATACCTTGCTCTTTACGCTAAAGTTCGGCTGTCTGTCTCAATATTTTTAGAACGTCTACTGAAACACGGGGCCGTTTAATTAGTATAAGAAGCTCTTTTAAAAGTGCTAACAGCTTTAGCGTAAAGGGCAAGGTATTTAGGAGGGGGCAACCCTTCATATACAGAATAAATCTGCCAAAATTAATATGCAAATTTTGTTTTAATTGTCATGTAAGGTGATATAAATCGAACATCTATCAGTTGAGAAAACCTCAGAAATTAAATAAGAAAAAAACATGTTTTTTTAACTGAAAGTATGGAGCGACATTAAAACTTAAAACGAGCAGAAATTGTTCTGTATATGAAAGGGTATGTCCCCTCCTCAATACTTCGCTCTCTATGCTAAAGTTTTTATTCTTTTAAAAAGTAGAGTTGTGACAAAGAGTAAAAAAAATTAGCGTAAAGAGCGAGGCTTTTATGGTAAAAAATACTACTAGAACTTAGCATACTAAAAGTGGAACAACAAAAGAAGGATTTCAAATTTTTTGTTTCAGTGTTTTTTCCAAGTGTTAAGTGTTTTGTTTTTTTTCAATGACTGTTTTTCCAAGTATTAAATTCTATTATTAGGTTAATGTAGTGATTCATTTAAGCGTTTCATGATGATCGCTAATCAAAGTTTATGTTATTTGTGCCTTTCGTTTATGTTATTTTACTGTGTTCATGGCCGTATATTTGGTTTTAAATTGCATTTGTTTGTCTATCTATCTAATATGCAGAATAATTGTACCAAGCACATTTTGCATTCAGACCTGCTATACTTTACCCTACCCCCCCCCCCTAATGTGCGAATTTAAAGCCCAAATTTATTTCTAAAGTTACAAAGAAACTAACGAAAAAACTGGTGTGTCCTCGAATTTTACACAGCGTAAACTTGAGTAAGTGGCGCATAATACACAAGTACCAAAATTCCTTCCCCCTAGGAAAAATAAAAATGTAAAACTCAAATAAAATTCTCAAATTTAGAAAGTCTGATTTTCCACGGCGGAGTATTTTCCAGGGGTTATTTACGGTGGGCAGGGGGTATTTTCCACGAGGGGGGGGGTTTCCGGATGGAGGGGGCATTTTCCGCGGGGGTATTTTCCGGAGGGCTATTTTCTAGGTGGGGTATTTTTTGGGGGGTAATCACCGGGGGTAAACGCCTAGAACTGCTTTTTTCATAGTTGAAAAAAATTGGAAGAATAGGGAGATAAGTCTCCAAACTAAGATTAAAATGTTGGAATCTAAGTGATGACATTGGTTAAATGTGGTTCTGAAGCATTGGCGCTCCTAAGAGTGGATGAAGATTTGTAAGATGTTTTTCAGAGAAATAGCCTATGGATTGTTCTGGATACCAGTTTGACTGACCGTATTTCAAACAGTAGGCTCTACGAAAAGTCATACTTTCATCAGGTTTGTCTATGCAGTACTGGTTTGAGTCTGGTTGAGTAAACCTGAGTATAAGGGACCCCTCCCAAAATAATTTTGATTCAACAGAGGTTTAACACGTCCATATTGGTGAGGGTAAAGTAGGGGAGAGAATTTCATGACGAATTTGAGCCCCTGAAATCACATTGACTACTTTGAAATAATTCTGAGGTGAGCAAAGTACAACAGCTTTTAACCAACCATATCCATGAAATATGAGTACGAGTTTTAAAGACATTTCCTCAATAATCCTGGTGTGAAAGAAGTGAAGCTTTCCCGAATGAGATTGGTTAGGATGATGAATATTTGACCTATAGAACATCTTAAGAATAGTGCCAAGAAATTAAAACCTGGGCACAGTAGATATTAGTACACATTTGATGACAATGCCTTGTAAAGCCTTACAGCAGTTGCGACATTAAGTTGAAGGACCACCATTTCGACTGTGTCTCCAAGGTAAAAACTTTAATCTACAGACCTTTATTAAGCCACAATATATTTAACACCTTGACTTTTTCTAATGATTCTACTACTAACAATTCACTGTAGCACCAAGCTAACTGAGTCCAGCAGAGCTCTTCACGCTCTGCTCAATTTCAATCTATTATAAAATTCACTAAAAAAAAATATACAAGAAAACTTTTAAAATGCATTATTGATTTGTCTATATGTTTGTTTGGTATATCTTGATGGGTCGGACAGAAGTTTCAGGGAGGAGGTTCAAACCCCCCAGCACCTCCTCTGGATACGGCCTTGTGCGAACAAAATTTATGTTCCAGTTTCAAGCCTGAGCTGCTTTATTTTATTGAGCATGAAAAAGAGTGTTTTTTTTAGTATCGTTATAGTATTTATTCTTATTCACATGGACAGATATGGGACACTTGTTCTATTTCGGGGCTTCCATTTGCTGTAAAATCAAAAATCTCAAAAACAAGCTATGTTTCCATAATAAAACACTGAGGACCCCATTATACGGAAAGCTGCTTTCTTCAAAGTTTTCGATTTGATTTTCTATGCGACGACTCGGGATTACTTCCTATGAGAATGAACGGTCCACAGAACGACTGGGCCACGGAAGTAAAAACAAAATTTAGCCAAAAAAATAAAACCTTAAAATACTATAGCACTTTTTGATGAAATACCTTAAATTATACATCCTTTTCCCAGACCACACTGCCTTTCTATGATGAAAAAATAAACGTAAAAATGGGGATAATTCAATTTATCCCCATTAAATGGATTGTTGCATAGGTGATTGAAATATCTAGACTTTTGTACCTATTTTCACTGTCTAAATAAGTGAATTTATCCCCATTTGAATGTTTATTTGTTCACTATGGCACTTCTTTTTAAAATCAGTCCCTATGATCTAGGTCACGCCCCCCCCCCTCTCCAGAGAGCTGGGATTGAGCCTGGATAAAAAAAAAACACGGATAGATACCTATCGTCAAGTTTGGGTTCTGTTCCCTAATAAACAAAGTTAGGACATCAGCCCACAACTGGGTCAGTTTGGTCGAGATCAAACCAACTGTTCTGGTAGATTTCCTAATGACTAAACTTTCAGCTCTCCTTTCCTTGCATTAAACTCCGACGGGTTGAGTTTTCCTTGGGTTGAATTTGGGTTAGATGAGTAATACTGGGTTTTGCCAGGTTAAATTTTCCTTGGGTTAAGATATACCTTGCTGAGTTTCGCCAATTAAATTTTGAATAGTTTTAATTCTTTTATAGTTTAGATTTACTGAGTCGTTTTCAGTTAAAGACTTATGGTTATCGCGTGTCAAATTTTGCTCGTTTAGTTTTCTAACTTTGTATAGGTTTTTATTCTGCTTGAAACTTTAGTGTGGGCTAAGTTCTGTGTTGATGTTTGTGTTCGTGTTTGTTTTTTGTTGTTAATGTGTTGATGGTTTGTGCTGATGTTTGTGTGAAGTTTTGTGTTGATAGAGTATTCTGTACACAATATAAATGTGTAAACAAACGGAACAATAAAGCAAATGATACAAGAGTGGCAAGTGGCAGTCAGTAAACCACTTAGGAGATAATTAGACTTTACTGGTAGTGCATATATCAAGGCTCAAATTTGTGTTTATTCAAAAAGATTGCGTAATAACTGACTTTATAGTTCACTTTGTTGACTTAAGCAGTTGACTTTGTTATAATTTACATAACAAATTCTATAACTATGATTATAGTTGACTATAACTATATATAATCATAGTTTATATAACTATAATTTATATAGTTATATAGTTTTTATTAGTTATATTATAGTAATTATTAGTTATTTTATTAGTTTGTAATAAAGTTTTATTAGTTATATATAGTTTATATAACTATATAACTATAGCTATAGTTTATATAACTATAATTTATATAGTTTCATAGTTTTTATTAGTTATATTATAGTTCTTATTAGCTATTTTATTAATCAGTTAAATAGTTTTTTAGTTATATATAACTTATATAACCATATAACTATAACTATAGTTTATATAGCTATAATTTATAGCTGACTTTGTTGTGGTGTGACGGTTAGGGTTGTAAAGATTTAGAAACGACAAAATAGACTATGACTCATATAGCCATTGGTTTCTACGTCAAATTGATTTGTCATCTCATTAATTATTGGACTGGAACTTTGAGTTCAGTGGGGTACATTTTATGAACAAATAAATCTACAAATGGAGATAAATCCATTTATCCCCATTAGAACAGCAGTGTGGTCTAAGAAAGGCATACCTAACTCAAGGTGTCACGTCGAAAGTACCTTTTAAAAAGGCGTAGGACAGCGTGTGCCATAGAGGTGTCAGGTGCCACATAAATTTTAGATATAAGCTTCCAGACAAGGTTTTACACGTATTTTGAAAGTTTTAACATACTAGAAAAGATCTGTCTAAAAAAGCTCATAGATACACTATTTCTGGAGCTTTATGAATTGAAGTTCAGGGGTTATCTAGTCTTGGCCGCCTGGACCACATCTTCAGTATCAATTTTTCTTCCGCGCTAACCTTTTTTGTACCACCTGACATATAGCGAACCACGCGTAGCAGAATTCCCCCCGTGTTAGGGACTTGTCACCTGGAGTATGCTATTTAAAAAGTGGTCAACAGTTCGACTGAAACAGTTCAGAAGGGTCAGCCAGTAAGAAGTTGTAGCTTTTAAAATGTATAGGAAATTATATGTACATAGAAAATACATTTCATATGACAACAGTCCGAAGAACATAAAATAATATTGATTTGATTAATGACATACTCACAAAAACTTAACGGAATTATTTTATTGCTTGATCAGCATATTTTTATTTGCAAGCTGTCACTTCGAATGACCTTTCAAATTATTTATGCAAAAGACAAAGGTCCTAGACAGATAAAGGACAAAACTAGTGCAATCGAGGCTATTACTGCTGTTGCAAGTAAACCAACGGAACATTGAGCTACTTCCAGTAAAATTTGAGTTTCCAGCATTTGAACGAATTATTTTTCACTTGGTAATTTTTCAAAAAAAGTTAATGCTAATTTAAGTTAGAGGAAGTTTTTACATGAATTTATTTTTTGATTCATTTTTTACTTTGATTTTTTTATTTATGTGAGGTGGTTGTACGTTTGGGGAGGAACGAAGGAACCCTATTTAGGGTTAATTATTTTCATTTACTGAAGAGGCGTGTGTTTGTGTTGAAAAGTACAGGGGGAGCTGTATGTTAATATAGAATCTTTCATATTTTAAGTCTTAACCCAATAACATAAAATCCCCCAAAATAATCTTCACCTAACTCATGTGGCACAGAGAAGTGTATTTAAGTTTTGTGCCCGACTGAGTCTTGAACCAAGTAAGGACGTTACGATTAACAATTCTTTAAATTGTTGAAAAGGAGCATCGAAATTCTTTAAATAAATGAGCCGTGGTTTTCTCTCTGCTAGGGTGCAACTGTTGCTGCAACCATGACATTCAAGTTTGTTCGGGCGCTGGGCATGAAAAGTTTAGCTAATTTTCAAATGTACAAGACGAAATGATAAGTTATTTCTTAGCGAGGAGTGAAAAAAAAACTTTGCACCGAAGAGTATAAAATGAAAAAAAAGAAACACTTACATAAAAATTTACCAATAAATAAAGACAATTTCATTCGAGTAAGTTTTTATTACTTTCGACAAAGCAAGTGAACTAGATTTTCTAGTTGTATTGTTGGTTTGAGGAAGAAGGAACCTGAGAACTGCATAAAATAAAATTTATAGCACCACCACCTCAGCCCAATTCACTTGACCTTTGATGGAGGGATACCACCTTATCCTAATTTGCTTGATCTACCGATTTCTGAAGATCATCTGTCGGGAAATTTGGAAAACTGTGTATATAATAAATGGTACTTATGCATAATAGCGATCACATTGTTATTCTAATCTGTTGTAAAACCAGTTTTTCTGTGTGCCTTCGGAGATACTTACCTAAGCCTGAGTGAGATGAACTACTATGCAGCTATATTTTTTGATTAAACATTTAATTGACACATAGAGTTGATTTGGTTAGGTATTTAATATAATGCGTTCTGGGCGGCCTGCTTTCCGAAATTCTCTGTTGTAGTTTCCATAATTCGGTTACTAAAGCATTATGTTTTCTTCATATTTTTGTATATTTTCTTAGGATCAACCTAACTTTACTTCTTGGATGTGATCGTTATAATGCATAGGTACTAAATAACTTACTGATATTTCAAGCATTGCCTCGGTAAAAGATCCACAACCCCTCCTCCCTAACAGTTCCTTTACGACATTAAGATTATGTATACATTTTCATCTCTTCTACAACAATCTTCTCAGGGTCGTTCAATAAATTCCTTTTTGTCTCTGATCAATTCACTAACCATCTTCGTAATCCAAATAGTATCCAAATTCCTCTCGTCCATCAGTAAGACTACATTTTAACCCCTTGCTTTGACTGTGTGTCATATCGTTTGGAATTCACTACCTGTATCTCACTTGTTTCAAAATGTAATCCCTTTTTTGGTAGTGTTTTCGCTTCTTTGTTTTCATATTTGCAAATTGTCTTATGTTAGGACCTCCCCCCTCCCGACTAAGATATATTCTCCCAAAACGTTTATAAAGAGGGGAGGGGCGTTTTGAATGCCGAAAAACTTTTAGGTTGTTATGTGTATTTTTCGTTTTTTAGGGGATACGTCCCAACCCATTCTTCATTTTTAGAAGGTATGCATATGAAGGTTTTTAACTCAAAGTTTTTTAACTCAAAATTTTTTAACTCAAAATTTTACTACAATAAGATGGAAATTACCCTCTTAGCACATATACTTGCCGATAAGTCCAAATTCTTCCAAATAAAAAGATAAGAGGTAAATCCTCATCAATATTGATTTGAAGAGCTTCTCATGAAAATTTGGTAGAAATTTGTCTTTTGAGGCTTTTCTTCCCATAAAAAAAAATCAACAGACAGCCTCCGCCTCCAAATAGTAGGGATAGAACTATGCAATAGTCTAACTTTTAGTTGTACTGCAAACACATCCTATATAATAACCGATTACCGTTTCTGCAATACTAATGCGCCAGCGCGTGGCAGTATAGCCCATGGCCTATGAGACTGTAGACTGTATATAGCCTTTCAGCAGTTTCAAACTTAATGACAATTTTAGTATTTGAACTCAACAGCATTTTAGACTAAGAGGAATATCTTTGTATTCCTTACGTGAAATTGTGAAAATGGGTACGTTTCTGTGGTAGGATCTGAAACTGTAAAACAGTGTAAACAAATAGTTTAAAAGCAATTGGCTATTCCAAAAATTTCACTCTAAAGTATTTTGGCCCTAGTTATCCCAACATTTTTATCTCACGGCAGAAAATAGGAGAAGCTAGTTTTTATCTGCGGGACAATTTCTTTCAAAAGTGCACTTTGCTTTCAAATTCGTTCGAAAAACCCTTTATCCAATATTCTGCGAACATTGATTCGAACACCCCTCATCCCTGAGAAGAAGAAAACAACAATACGCTTCAATGCTAGAGCAACTTTCTCAGAAACAAATAAGCAATTTCGTGTTTTTTTTGCAGTTTGGAGCTTTAAACAGGAGGTTGAAACATCATGGTGGACATGGTAAATTTGACTGCTTTATTTTCGCCACTACTGTGGTGATTTTTTGGCTGCTTTCCTCTTTTTTAAATATTACTTAAATTTTCTTATGCTATTAACCTTTGCAAAATTACAAAAAATCCGTCCTATCTGAGTGGATTGGTGCGCTAGGATTCTTTATCTGTGAGGGCGAGGGTTCGAATCCTTCTACATCCAATTATTTTGTTTGGGACGGGGATCAGTGGCGTGACTCTGTAAGCTCATCCAGAGTCGACCCAGCTCTAAATGGGTACCTGGAGAAATCTGGGGAAGGTAAACAGGAAGGGTGTGCGAAAGCACAGGATGATTTACCCCCAACCCCCCATTCCACTTCCTGGCTGAAGGGCCAAGAACGGAAATCAGCACCGCCGGTAGATACTGCCTAAAGTCCAATGCCGTATTCATTACCTTTACTTTTACCTGCATAATCGTAATCACATACAAAGCGTGTTCTACGTTCAGAGGTTGCAATAAAAAAAAAATTATATTTACAATTTTGATTACTATTGGAGCGCGTTGCTCTTTATTTGGAGTCCTTTCCCATTAGCCTATTCATATATTCGATTTTGTACTGATTTTAAATGGAATTTGTATTTTTTACCATATAGAATATTAAGTTAGAAAAAAATATCTTTCTAAGCTAAATAAACCAACGATACTAAAACCAACGCAAACAAATCAAATTACGAACAGAATATTTTATACACTGTTTTTTTTCTGTTTCAGTCATATTCACATTTAGGTTTATTTTTTTTAAATACAAGTTTTTAAATCCTCTTACTGATTTAACTTATTTTGCTTTCATACCCAATTACTCTTTAGTCTTTAATTTAAAAAGGGCTAAGACCTTGCAAAATCCTTTCAATCTTATTTATTTCTTTTTGCCTAAAAAATTATATCGTTTTCCATATATAATATTATCTAGTCCTGTCGTTGTGTCTAGCCAATTTTTCCTTATACCTTACTAACATTAATTTTGACATGCAGTAGAATCCTAACGAAATATTATGAGACGTAAACTAGGGGGGTGTATATTTTTCAAATTCCAGGAAGGGCACATTTGTCATTTTTTCCTTTTTTTGGAATAAAAGTACAACAATGAAGAATATTCCCAAATAAGTATTTTTCAAAATTTGGGGAGTGGGTACATCCCTCTAACTTCTCCCAATTCGCCCCCAATAAATATAATCCTATTGATTTATCCAATTAATTGGGTTCTGAGGGGTATAATAGAAATCGTAAAAAGCTGAGTAATAATCACTTCAGTTAAAAAAAAATAGTTTATTTCATTTGAGTTTTAAGTTATAGTTTTTCCCAATAACGATTTACTTCGATAATTCTACAGGGAAAAATTTCCTTCCACAACTGTTCCAAAAAAAGAATCCATATTATCAGGCTTAGACTCCCAAAACGACGCCCTTATTAAAAGGTTAGAATAAAAAAGTATAGAAAAAAGAAAAATTAGAATCATCAGCAAATCACCAAGGTCATTGTCGACAAGATAATAAATATATAACAATGAAATCGGAAGACTGAGGGCACAGCCCCAAGGTACCTCCCTTTTTCATAATCTCAAATCGAACATATATCACTCATTCAATTACCTTATTTTTTATTTTATTTTTTTAGCAAAGCAGAAAAAGCAGATAAAAAGATATCATACCCGTCTATAGTTTGGGTGGTCAAAAAAAATTATTTAAAAAAGGAAGTAACGAAAAGCTGAAACGCTGCGCAAAAGGTTTATTTTTTAAAAACTCAAAACCATAATATCGAACATATATACAAAGAAAAAGCGATAACTTAATATATACAATACAAAGTTCCACTGATATATAAAACTAGCGACCAAACTTATTCAAACATTTCGTTCACCTTTCACCAAGTAAGAGAGTTTATCATAAAGATGATGACTAAAGTGTCCTCTTGGAAAATGTCCAGTTTAAAGTTACTAAGGTTCGTTCAAATATTACTCTAATTTATTCCTTAAATTTAAGTTTGAAGAAAGATCTTTTGAAACGATCCATGAAAAAATAATTTTAAAATTTCATTTAAGAAGTCAAACATCGGATTGTTCCCAAAGGCGAACTGGAAAGCAACGTCATTTCCACTGAACTGGACTCTCATTTAAGATCCAGAACAGTGGCAACAACTCAAAAAAATGCAGGGAGGAGGGAGGGACAAATAAATCTTAAAAAACGCATAAAAAATTGGTCTATATTCATTTTTGTTTCATATTACGAGTCAGATAAGCATTTTGGGGGGTGGGATGGGGGTACCAACCCCATAAACCCCTGAATACAGCCTTGGGGAGTAGGGAAATATTGTTTTTCGTAATGAAGATATAAAAAAAACTAAATTGCAGTATGGTTCAATTTGGCCTTTTTCAATTTTTCCAAAGAAAATACCCTAAAATATTTTTCAAAATTTAGAGGGAGAGAGCAATCGCCCCCTGCCCCATCCCTTCCATTTTACGCTGCTGATTCAGAAAAATTTAGGAAATACGGAATGGACAGAGAAGAATTTCTTGAAAAGGTTTTAAAAAAAGGGATAAGATGGGCTTCTTTCCTTCCAAGTCCCCACATTGTGAAGATTCTTTGGATTTACCCCACCCCCACCACCAAAAAAAATATGTATATTTTTTGGCATTAAACTTAAGGGGGTACTGATAGACGAAAGAAATGTTTTCTCTAAAATATAAATAAAGTATTAACTGACAATCGGAGATCCAGACGAAATATAATAGAAAAAACAACAAACGAAGAATATAGCTGCCTAAAGAGCAAATTTCTTTTTGCAAAAAAAGAATGTACTAGTTAGGATCGATTTAAAATGTAGATTATCTTAACCAGATCAATAAAAATATAGAAGGTGATAATATATTTTTAAACTATTTGTATATATTGTAATAACTGCATATTATAATAGGCCAAACTTGCAAAAGATATTTTAAAATTCCAGATGCAGTAAAAGCACAGTTTATAGACAGTAAGCTTATCGCAGATCATTTCTGGTCATCGTGAACAAAATGCTCCTCCCACTTCTTTCTGCCTTAGCTTGTTTAGCCTGTTTCTGAATATACCAGTAAGCTTATCGCAGATCATTTCTGGTCATCGTGAACAAAAAGCTCCTCCCACTTCTTTCTGCCTTAACTTGTTTAGCCTGTTTCTTTCCACTCGCACCCCTGTCCGGGTTTTTATAATGGGAGAGATAGAGAATGATCATACTGCTATATTCTGTCTACTGTGAGTAAAAGCGACTGCTTTATTTTTTAGGTCAATCGGTTGTAATAAAATTCACATATCTATAAAACATATATTCACTATTTTTTAAATAATTATAACAAGATATTCATTCAACATTTTAAAAAAGCCAAATGGACGTATTAAGCCTAAGTGATGAAAAAAAAATCTACTCACAGGAATGACTTCCGTGAGGCTTTTAAGTCTTTGGGGTGGAAGGAGTTCGTCAACACCTCAAAAACAAGGCTTTCTTCAACAAATAAATACATTTGGACGGTTGGGAGAAAGGGGCGGGGGGACAGGCTAAGTTCTAAGAATGGTAGGTTACTTAGTTTTTCTTTTCATTTTTTTTTTTCGAAATATGATACACAGAGCTACGGCTATCTCTTAAATAAGCTTTTAAATACTAAAGCATAATTCGCATCAGTCATATACGAAGAAATCAATAGAAGGAGGGAGTGTGTGAACTTAAATAAAAGAGGAAATAGAGTAATGATGTGAAAATATAAGAGAAAAGGAACTTAATCAGATAATTTTGAATTTTTTGAAGGGGAGTGGTTGAGGCCCCTATAACCATGTGTACAGATGCCTAATCCAGACAATACAAATAGTTGTTAAGAGATCAAAATTGTTAAAAAACATTTTATTTTATAAGTACAACTTTTTATCCTCTGTTCTATAATTTGAAATTTATCACAAAAAACTTGTTAAAAAAATATAAAAATTTAAAACTTAAAAAATTGGAAACAGAATTTGTTTTTTTGTTTTTCGTTGTGGTTGAACTTTTAACATGATTCCTATTTCTGGGGAAAGGGTGCTTGGTAGCATAGCATGTAAGCAACAATGAGAATCCATATTGTTCTTTTTTTTCTTACAGGAAAGGTTTGATAGGACTTAATTCAGGACTCAGGGACTTACAAATTAAGTTCAGATACTGATCATAAAAAGATAAAATATACAAAGTAGTCTTAAGGATTTTTGTACCAGATTCGCATTATATTTTAGATTGGTTTTCACAGCAATATAAAAACTAATTAATAAATAAAAAGGTGTTGTTTTTCTCACTTCTGCAGAAGTAATCTTAATACAGCATATAGAGATTGACTAAAATTTGGCCAACTTCTTTCATAATTAACTCTATTGGGGTAAGGGCAAGCGGGAAAATCATATTGAAACTATAAGAAATTACAACACACAAAGGATTGGGCCTCCAGGGAAGGATCTATCTCTAACTCTCTTTTTTTCTATCTCTCTTATATTTCTAACATATGACATATCTTATATTTCTTTGCATTTTTGGGAGGGAGGAGAAAAAAAAATCTAAGGATTATATACAAAAAAATTAGAAATAATACGACACATCTTTAAACTTTTGAGATTTTGTTGAAAATGACTCCCCCCGGAAAACCTCCTCGTAACTACCAATCACTGCTCTTCTACATAATTTAAGTCCTATCTACCATCAACCACTCGGGTAAACCAGACTACGACTCGGGCAAGGAGAACAATAAATGGACAGGGTGGTAAATCAACGTGTTGATTCCCAAATATTTTCCTAAAGGGGTGAACCCTTCCCCAAATAACATTATTTATAACTATGACTATTTACTCCTCTAATAATTTAAGCTCTATCTCTTACAATGGGGCCAGTTAGTTTCGGCAGAGAAATAAATGAAAATGATGGGACACCCCTTGTTTATTTCCAAATATTCATGTTATTATTGAAAAATACCCAAACATTCATGTTGATATTATATTCTTTGAACAATTAAGTCTAATTTTTGGTTATGTAGCTATTTTTTCTTCTCGGACTCAAAACAAAAGAAACCGTTAAATATAAGAACGACAGATGTTAAATTATTCAACAGATCACAGGTAAAAATAAAGCACGAACAACGGAAAATAAAATTAAACTCATTCAGAGTAGCAAACAAAGTCTTTGACATGCGACTAGCTGAGATGACTTTTTGGCAAGTAAAAAAAGTTTTTGTGTCTCACCAAAAAGAATAATTAGGAACCGCCATACTTTCACCTGAGTAAACCCATTTTCCTCAGATTATCAATATGTTGTTGCTGTTTAGCTTCGTCATGTTCATTACCAGAATCACAATCATCAGAGTCCGAGCATGAGAAACTTTGTTCACCGTTTGAAAAAGCACTACTTGCGTGACCACTTTCAGGATGTTCCATACCTCCAGTGTCACGGCACCACAGTTGGCGCATTTCTTGTCGTCTTTGTCGCATCAAGACCTTATATTCAGATATGCGTAACTTTTTACCGTCGACAATGCAAGTTCTTTTGGGTCGGGGTCTATATCTGTAGTCAGGGTGTTTTTCCATGTGCAGTTTGGACAACCGGGATTGTTCCTCATAGTAAGGCTGCTTTTCTGTATTTGACATTGACTTCCATCGCGCTCCTATAAGAATTTTTATATCATCGTATTTTGCGCTTTTTTTTGGTTATTTATACATTATTTTTGTAAAAATATTTATTACTTTCAAAAGATAGTAGAGATTGTCGAGCAACAGGCATGAGAAGCGTATACTGATTCATGTACCCAGGAACTGTTCTCAGAAAGGGGGAGGGGTACGATAAAAGAGCAAATTTTTTGATAATTTGATGGGGATGTGTTCCTAAATTTAAGAAATTTGAGATATTTTTGTGAGGAGAGCGGGGACTGAGGCTCTTTCCATGTTCTTACGTTTACTCTTTTTGAAGGCTGAATTCGGTAGCCAATGTCTAAAGCCTACTGCTGGTAATAATGAGACATACTCTTCTGACAAGATGACTTGAGGTTCACTTTGTGCAACGTTAATGAATGTTTTCGGATTGATAGAAATTTTTTGTTTCGCATTGTTTCACATAGTTATTATTTAGCTGGAAGTTCAGTGAAACAAAGCAAATTATGAGGTTTTGAAAATGAAATTTAAGTTATCAACAATCGCTAGGACTTGGACCCAAGACCTCCTGGGTAGCCATCATAGTTCAGCAATATAATTGATCGCCTAATTTGGGTGGGGGCATAGACTCAAACACCGCTTACAGTTTTTTATATTTATTTTATATATAAGTTATTAGGCAATAAAATTAATGTATTTTTTTGTATAAATTATTTGTCACGTGTGCTGCAAGCTCAGTTGTATATTCTATAAACTCGTATACTGGATCCAGCTCTGCTTGGCAGTTAACCAGCGGCACGTCTTGGGATATTTCTTTATTTCTTTCGAAATTTGTTTATTGTCACTAGAAGTTTTCGTGTATTAAATTGATTTGAGTTTAGACTGTAATTCTCATTTATAATCAATTTGGTTATAATCAAAATTACATGCGCGTTCAAAACCTATATAAGCACGGCATAAAAAGAATAAAAGAAATTGTGAAAGGACATAAAAACAGTTTGAAGGGACGAACGAAAGGTGAATAATGAGTGCAGTAATAAAATTGGCATGTGACATTTTGGAATTGTATCTTTTGGAACGTCGTTGAATAGTTAATATATTGTTTCTGTTCATATAAAATTAGACAGCCTTCTCACTCTCTCTCCGATATTCTTGAATGATGGGTTTTCAAGGTATAAACAAATAAATAGACTGTTTTAGCCATTTTGTAATATTAACTTTAAACTAGGGAAAAAGAGATTAGTTAATAGTTAAAGTTGTGCATCATGATTTTACAACAGAAATACTGAAGGATTGTGGACATCAGAAAAAAAAATTTCCCCTGGACCCAATTCGGGTCTATTTATACCTAAAAACTGGGATTTTGAAATATTATTTTTTTAGTTGTTTCAAAATTTTGAAGTTTCTGGGGTAATACCACATCTTTGCCAGTTTGGTGACATTGAGCAGTGAAAATAAATGAGCAAAACTAAGTGCTACAAACACACATAACAAAGAAAAAATGTATTTCTCTCTTTCTCTCTCTCTCTCTCTCTCTCTCTCTCTCTCTCTCTCTCTCTCTCTCTCTCTTGTCTTTAAAAGTAATAAATAAAGAAACAAACAAATTAATTTTTCCGCCCTATAACTAGAAACGTTTGAGCTTTAAGAATTACCCGACCATGGACATAACAAATAGTAGCACTTACCTAGAATCTTGGAAATATTTGAATTGTGCATATCTGGGCATGCTTTTAGTATTTTTCTCCTCTCGTCTTTCGCCCAAACCATGAAAGCGTTCATTGGTCGTTTGATATGAGGTTTACCGTCAGCTTCACGTCTCCCTTGGCGTATAATTTTGGCTCCATACATCTTCCCTATAAAAGACAATGAAAACTGTCCTTATACCCATTGGGATTAAGGAGGAACTAGGGGCTCTTGCTCGACCTATATTTTTTTAAATGTTTTTTTGTATTTAAAATAAAGACAATAAAAACTGTTGTAGAGTTTTAATCACGCAACTTTGTAACATCACTTAGCAATTTTAAGCTGTAACTCTAAACAATCAAAACAGCTTTTAAACCGACCAAATTTTACTTTATGCTTACGGGCGCCATTTGGAGCTAGAAAGGGAGGGGGACAATGGTTCCTACTAAATTTTCAAAACGACATTTTTTTGGATTTTTATTAAAAAAAGAAAAAGAAAAATGCACCCATTCCTAGATTTTTTTTTAGTATCTTAATTTTAAAAACGGAAAAAAATCCTTTCTCCTCTCTCCTACATTTTTTTTAATTGGCACCACTGTTTACAGTATCAACATAACTCTATTTAATATTTTTCGGAAAGTTATTTCAACGAATATTAAATTAAAAAAATAATTTTCAATAAAAGTAAACGACGACATTTAAAATCAAAACGAACAAAAATATCAAGTATACGAGGGGCTGCCACCTATCCCTTCTGTTTACGCTAATATTGTATGTTTTTCTACCGGTACTTAAAAAAAGTGCCTTAAGGCGAGAGTAATCCTTTTGTAAATCCCCCCCCCGACAAAAATCCTGGATACTACCCAGGGCATGAGCAAGAACCATCCATTACCCTTACCCTCACTAATGCTTCCTGCTTTCTCCGTGTGCCAGAAAATTACCCATCCCTGACATATACTAATAAATTTCCTCGCTATTCAAACCCACGTTGAAATAATATCATATTCCCAGACTTCCTTCCACAGCCGGTAAAATCCAAGGAACATCGAGGCTGTAATTTCACACTGCGATTGCTGAAGCTCATGGTCTTCTAAATGCACACAATTTGAGCCTTTTCTTGATGTCATGACGTCCAAATGGACCTTAAATTAGAAGTGGTGCCTTTCTATAATTATATTTTTTTTATTGGACCTTTAACTTTTGCCTCAGATCGTCTTTTGTCATTGTGAAAGACATATCGCAGAACCTTTGTTTGTTTTGTGTGTGTGTGTGTGTGTATATATATATATTAAACTGACAATGCACATTCATTTGTATTTTTTCAGTAAAGTGCAAATTTTGTTCTGGTCTTGGGGTGGCATAGGGGTTTTGTGCTCAACTTATATTAATGTCTGGTCGTTTTGAGTTTGAACCGGTTAATTATTGTAATTTCTGTTCTTTTTGGGTTTCATTTATTTATAGATGCTGATTTGCGGTTGTTTCACGCTTGGTATATTATTTTATTTTATTTTTGCTAATTTTTTGTTTAATGGAGTTCTTTACTTTTCCTTGAAAAACTTATTTTGTGGAAATTTTTTTTTTTTAATTAATTTCTGTTCGTTTTATATTGACACAGTCTTTTCAGGGAAAAAGAAAATAATTGTTTAAATATTTTCGTTTTTTAAGACTTTATACTTTGGCCTGCTATTTGTATGCTGGAGACAAGTTTTCAGCAATTTTTAACAACATACACCCTTTTAAAAATGCCTCAGGGCATAACTTATAACCCTTGCCCTGAAGACTCTGGGGGGAGTGTCCTGCTCAAAGATATAATTTCCTGAACTTTGTACTGTGTGGAAGAAAATGGCTATCTCAAAACCTTTTTTGGATGTGTTTGGGAAAATGGTGGGCGTGAGAGGGGCGTTAGTCGCTCTCCAATCACTTTCAACTATTAAAAAAGGCACTAGCCCTTTCAATTTCCAATTGAATGAGTTCTTTGAAAGTTCCTACACTTTGGATAAAAACCTTATATACCCAAAGGGCATAATTTACAACCCTTGCCCTGAGGGCTGTGGGAGGGGTTGTCATCCTCAAAGACCTAATTTCCAGAACTTAAAACTACGATGAATAAAATGGCTATCACAAAGTTTTGATTAGATGTGTTTGGGGAAAAGATGGGCGTGAGAGGCGGGTTAGTTGCCCTCTAATCACTTTAGACTATTAAAAGGGGCACTAGCCCTTTGAATTTTCAATCTAATGAGCCTTTTTTAAAGTTTCTACGACAACACCTTCTATAAAAAAACTTATATACCCCCAGGGCATAACTTACAACCCTTGCCCTAAGGGCTGTGGGGGACTGTCCTTAAGAACATAATTTCTATCTGGAAATCCACTACGCTGAAAAAAATGGCTATCTCAAAACTTTGATTGGATGTTTTTCGGGAAATGGTGGGCGTGGAAGGGGTGCTAGTCGCCTTCCAATCACTTTCGAACATTAAAATGGGCACAAGCCACATCAATTTCCAATTGAATGAGCGCTTTTCGAAGTTTCTACGACAACTTCTTCGATACGAAGTGCCCTGATCTAAAGGAAAAAAATTAATAAATAAGACATTATGCCAACATCGTTCTTATATGCCCCCAAGGCATAACTTAAAACCCTTTCCCTGAGGGTTGTGGGGGAGTGTCCTCCTCTTTACTTAGTCCCCGTTTCTTGTCTCGTTCTCGAGTGTCCCCGTTCTTTACTTAGGCAGTGCGATCGCGCTGCCTATGATTTATCCAACAACTTTCTATATAAACCTTATATGCCCCCAGGGCATAACTTACAACCCTTGCACTGAGGGCTCTGAGGGGGTTATCATCCTAAAAGACCTAATTTCCAGAACGTTCAACCACGTTGAACAAAATAGATATCTCAAAATTTTGATTGGACATGTTGTGGAAAATGGTGGGCGTGAGAGGGGCGTTAGTCGCTATCCAGTCACTTTCAACTATTAAAAAGGCAGTAGCCCTTTCAATTTGCAATTGAACGAGCCCTTTTGAAGTTTCTAAGACAACGCTTTCAATAAAAACTTTATATGCCCCAGGGCATAACTTACAACCCTTGCACTGAGGGCTCTGAGGGGGTTATCATCCTCAAAGAAAAAATTTCCAGAAGTTTCAACTACTTTGAACAAAATGGATATCTCAAAATTTTAATCCGATGTGTTTGGGAAAATGGTGGGCATGGGAGGGGCGTTATTCGTTATCCAATCACTTTCAACTATTAAAAATGGCACTAGCCCTTTCAATTTCCAATTGAATGAGCCCTTTTGAAGTTTCTACGACAACGCTTTCAATAAAAACTTTATATGCCCCCAGGGTATAACTTACAACCCTTGCCCTGAGGGCTTTGTGGGGAAGGGCTGTCATCCTTAAAGACCTAATTTCCAAAACTTTCAACTGCGTTGAATAGAATGGCTATCTAAAAATTTGGATTGGATGGGTTGGGGGGAAGGATGGGCAGAAGGGAGGGCTAGTTGCCTCCAATCACTTTCGACTATTGAAAAGGGCACTAGCCCTTTGAATCTTCAATCGAATGAGCCCCTTTTGAGGTTTCTACGACAACGACTTCTATAAAAACCTTATATGTCCCCAGGGCATAGCTTAAAACCCTTGCCCTGAGGGCTGTGGGGGAGTGTCCTCCTCAAAAATATATTTTCTATCTGGAAATCAACTACGCTGAACAAAATGGATATTTAAAAAAAAAATTTTGATGTGTTTGGGGGAATGATGGGCGTGGGGGGCAAATTGCCCTCCAATAACTTTCGACTATTAAAAAGGCCACTAGCCCTTTAAATTTCCAATCGAATGACCTGTTTTGAAATTTCTACGACAAAGCCTTCTATAAAAAACCTTATATGCCCCCAGGGCATAACTTAAAACCCTGCCCGTGAGGGCTCTGGGGGAGTGTCCTCCTCAAAAACATATTTTCTATCTGGAAATCAACTACGCTGAACAAAATGGCTGTCTCAATTTTGATTGGATGTGTTTGGGGAAATGATGGGTGTAGGGGGGGCCTAGTTGCCCTCCAATCACTCTCGGCTATTAAAAAGGGCACTAGCCCTTTCAATTTCCAATTGAATGAGCCTGTTTTGAAGTTTCTACGACAACGCCTCCTATAAAAACCTTATATGCTCCCAGGGCATAAATTAAAACCCTTGCCCTGAAGGTTGTGGGAGAGTATCCTCCTCGAAAACATATTTTCTATCTTGAAATAAACTACGCTGAACTTAATGGCTGTCTCAAAATTTTGATTGGATGTGTTTGTGGAAATGATGGGCGTGGGGGGGAGGGCTAGTTGCCCTCCAATCCCTTTTGCCCTTTTGACTATTAAAAAGGGCACTAGCCCTTTGAATTTCCAATCGAATGAGCCTTTTTTGAAGTTTCTACGACAACGCCTTCTATAAAAACCTTATATGCTCCCAGGGCATAAATTAAAACCCTTGCCCTGGAGGTTGTGGGCGAGTGTCCTCCTCAAAAACATAGTTTCTATCTGCAAATCAACTATGCTGAATAAAATGGCTATCTCAAAATTTTGATTGGATGTGTTTGGGGGAATGCTGGGCGTGGGGGTGGCGCTAGTTGCCCTCCAATCACTTTCGACTATTAAAAAGGGCACTAGTCACTTCAATTTCCAATCGAATGAGCCCTTTTCGAAGTTTCTACAACAACTCCTTTGATACGAAGTGCCCGGGTATTGAGAAAAAAAAACATTGTGCCCACATCGTTCTTTACTTAGGCAGCGCTAGCGCGCTGCCTATGATAAAAATGATTGGGATACTGTAAAAACTATATATTTACCGGATGAAACAACATCTAAAGACTCCTCTGCTTTTCGGTGTGACTCCAGATCTTCACTTCTGTCATGAAAATTCTGCTGCATAGCAGGGTTTGCAACAGGGTGGAAAGGATATTGCGGTGTTGAGTGTTCCAATGGCCGTGATAGTCCAGGGAGATAAAACCCAGGTAGTGAAGGGAATCTTGGATCAGACATCCCAGGAAGAAGGCCTGGATGTGTTGTATCAAAAGGACTGGGAATATTCAACTTTCCTGAAAGATAATAAACTTTAAGTGAATGTACATAATGAATCAACCGTGTATTATGAATGCGACTCTGCATACGCTGTCCAAAATAGAGCAGGTTCCCTTCGTGCATATCACATTCGAGAGACTTTTGATATGTCTAAATTTTTAGTGGCTGTTGTTTATTAAGCATTCAGTTTTCTTTCAGCACTACTGCTATTACTGCTAACAACTCACCACAGCACCAAGCCACCTGAGGCCAACACAGCTAGGCACGCTTCTTCTTCACCACAGTCTATCCGTACCGATCTATACCTTTCATTATCTCGTATTTAGTGGCAGACTACAATTCTACAAAGAGATGGGACTAATTTAGTATACATTCTGCAGTAAGTTATATACACATAGAATATAACGTGCATAACACATTTACCGCTCGAAACGGAACACATTCCCTACATACGAAAGGTCTTAGAGGAGGTTTAAACTATTTTGATTTTGGGCGTTTTCCGTATACGGGCCACCTATTTCCTTTTTAATGTCAAGT
Organism: Artemia sp. Qi Xiang Cuo; assembly: GCF_049724085.1. Lineage (NCBI taxonomy): Eukaryota > Metazoa > Arthropoda > Branchiopoda > Anostraca > Artemiidae > Artemia > Artemia sp. Qi Xiang Cuo. Next base: position 93,440,831 of record NC_142795.1, on the reverse strand, counting down.
ATTCAAAGAAAAGCACTAGATAGGTTGAACATAGAATTAGATCTAGGCAAAGTAGAAGCTCAACCGGTTTTTTAGTTATTTTATAACTTTTAAGATAGCTTATTATTTTAATTAAACGGCCCTTGTGTTTCAAGAGCCATTCTTAACTGTTTGGGACAAAAAGTCAAAATTTAGCAGAAAAGATTGAGGCATTGGCGAAGGGGCAACCCCCCTCATATACGTAATAATTTCTGTTCTTTTTAAGTTTCAATGTTGATCCTTACTTCCAGTTAGAAAAAAAACTTTTTTTATTTAATCTAGTAATGGTTGACAATTAAAAATATCCTTCCGAAAGCTCTGATGACTTAGTATCTTCAAAGTTATGATACAAGATTACAGTATGAGAAGGTAAGGTGGGAATTTTTTTAGTAGATATTGAACTTAATAGTCAAAATTTTTTAAATTAGCATGGTGTATAAGCCTCCTAGCGCTCACTTGAATGAGTTTACTGATGGATTTAATGAGCTCCTTGATAAAGTCCCGAATGGTGTTAGTCGTATAGTGATGGGTGATTTTAATTTTAATTTATTAGATCTATCTAATCAAAATGGTGATTTCTTAAATTTTATTATAACAAATGATCTATATCCACTTGTGAATATTCCAACGAAAATCAAGAGTCAATCTGCAACGATTATTGACAATGTATTTGTTCGTTCAACTGTTTTGAATCGAAGTTTTTCCGATGTGATCATGTTTCCTGGGTCTGATCATCTTCCACTGTCACATGCTATTTGTTGTAGCGTTAAACGAGTCAAAAAAAAAAATCGGCTGAGAAAAAAGGAAATCTCCTAAAGTTTTCATAGGAAGTGAGTGTATATGACTGGAGTCAATTGTTTGAAGAGGAAGAAGGCCCTACTGAACTCCTAGATTGCCTGATGGAAGTCATTAGCCCTATTTGTGAAAGAACGTGTCCAAAAAAAGTTTTTAAATCAAAGAAGCTGGTTCCCCGTAAACCATGGATAACAGAGGAGATAATTAACCAAATAGAATTAAGAAATTGGCTTTATGAAATATATTTGGATTTCAAAAGTGATGAGTCTTTTATTTTCTTTACAAAGCAAAGAAATCTGGTGAATAAACTGAGGAGAAAAGAAATGTCTGATTATTATGGAAATAAGTTGGAGGAAATATTTTAAATTAGATCATGGTAAGGGAAAAGAGATCACGGCAGACATTAACTTAGAAGGATATAACCGTGGTGATTCAACTGAAATTGTAAACAAGTTTGCTATATTTTTTTTTTCTCGAATATTGGCTCCGAGGTGCAATCTAGGGTTAGCAATAAATATAATGAAATGAACTGCAATACCATTAATAACGTCCGTGGTGAAACAATAAATATGGAATTTCAGCCATGCACGACTGAAGATGTGCGTTAAGTTGTGCAGTCACTTAAGTCTAATTCCGCCGGTGTTGATGGTTTATCCCTTCGAGCTCCTAAAGTGATTTTAGGATATATTCTTCCCTGCCTAGTTTTTATCATTAATCTTTCCCTAGAATAGGGAATTTTTCCGGTGCAGTTTAAGGTGGCGAAGGTAATTCCCCTTCACAAAGGTCGTCGCAAGACAGACATAGAAACCTGGAGACCCATATCAATTCTACCTATCTTTTCAGAGATACTGGAGAAAGCGGTACATAAACGGCTCTATAATTTCCTTCGGTTGAATAGGCTTTTGAGTCAGACACAGTTTGGGTTTCGTTAGGGTCATTCCACGACACACTCTTTACAGCACCTGGTTCAAAGTGTTAACTGTGCATTAAGCCCAGGTAAAAACCTATGTCTATTTTCATTGATATTAGAAAAGTGTTTGACAAGGTTGACCACCAAGTATTGCTTCTTCGAATGAGAATCCTTGGAATAAATGGAGTTTGTCTACGATGGTTTCAGAGTTCTATTAACTAAAGGTCCCTTAATGTCGTTTTAAATCATGTAGTCTCGTTGTCTTATCCCGTGAAGTGAGGTGTACCTCAGAACCCTGTGCTGGGGCCCTATACATTTCTCTATTTACGTGGACATAATACGCTTTTATCTGCAGGAAGTATGTTTTACTTCTTATGTGGATGACACTGCGGTAACAGTGTTTGCAATATCAGTTGATGATTTAATAGCAAAAGCTAATAATGCTCTCAAAAAACTTGAGGTGTTTATGAGTTTAAGTTTTCTCTGCGTGAATGTAAAGAAAACGTTTTTACTGACATTCTGTAGAGTGGGTGACTCTATTGATGTAAGTGATAAAGTCTTATTGCGTGAAAAGCCTGTTTTACAAGTTAAGTCCCTATGATACCTTGGTTTCCATATTGATTCTGATCTTTTGTGGAACCATTATAGCGACATTATTTCCGCCAAAATTGCACGTGGAGTTGGCATTCTCAGAAGGCTGAAGCATATTCTGCCGGAACGTACTCTTCGCACGATATATTGTGCAATAATCTACTCATATATATCATATTTGATTTTATATAAGCAGCAAGAATAATTGGGAAGCACGTAAGAAATGCGAAAGACACCAGTGCATGTTTTAAGTCTCTAAGGCTACTCAATGCTGGACAGATAAGGGACTATCAAGCGGCAATGTTTGTGTTTAATTGTGTCTCAAATCTAGTTTCGGAAATTTTTAATAAGTTTTACCGTTTCAGAAGTTCTGTTCATGAGCATGATAGAAGATGTGATAACTTGGCTGTGTAGGTTGAAAATAGTGTGATATCTTGTTTTACTTTGAAGTATCTTTGCTCTTCTGTATGGAATTCCCTTACTGTGAGTATTAGGGCGGCTGAGCATCTCCCACAGTTTAAAATTCGATTAAAAGATTATTTCTTAGGGAGTTAGTTTGTTTTGCTTTTTAGGAGGGGGGTGTTAGTGGGTTATAGGGCTGGAGGGAGGAGTGCGTTGAGAAATGGGGGTGGATGGAGTTGTATTAGGATGGTGGTTGTTACCCTGATGGGGGGGGGGAGTTTGGGACAAGGTGATTGTCTTTTATCATTATTATTATTATTATTTTAATTAGTCTAGGATTCTTCTAGAAATATGTATGTAGGTTGTTTTAATTTAGGGTGCCTTTAGGAACGTTTATGTAGTTAATCTCTACGCGATAGCAAAATTTAAAAATTTTCCTAGCGTAGGGATTTATATATGTAATAATTTATATTTTGGTTTATTATGTTAATAACAAGTCAAAAAGTAAAAAGGTTTTGCGTGATACCTGGTTTGAAGCGGGTTGAATACTCGTGTCAATAAAATGTCTTTGCAAAAGTTTGCTCAAGGAGTAAAACAGACAGTACTTTCTTATGATTGCATGGTCAAGAGTGTGCTTCCATTTCATTGGTTTGCGTTTGTAAAGTATTTTCGCATGCCAATGATGCAAGTCCTTTAATCTTATGACAGAAAGGCAAGCTGAATCACCCTGCCTTTTTTAAGTTTGAGTGAATGTCTTGTCTCTATGTGCAAATTTCAAGCCAATATCAAGAACAAAAAGTTAAATATCTTATTGGTTCTTCTATTTATTTATTTTTTTTTAACTCACCTTCTCTCCTCTTAGTCACGACAAATTTTAAACTCAAAATACATCTAATTTTAACTTTAGGCGTCTCCTACTCATAATCTACGCATATTGGTTCTTCTATTTGAAATTTTAAGCTTGTCAAAAGTACTACAAATTTTTAAATCAAAATTTTTTTTTCTAAAGCAATCATTCTGATTTTTCTGTGATTTAGCACTAAATCGAACCTCCAATTTTTAGCGCATAAACTATCTCAATCCATGAATACGGCCAATTCCATGAAATTAATGACTTAAATTCTTCTAATTTGCCATCAGAATTACAAGCTGTTTTTAAACAATTTAACAGTAGATTTGTAACTTTGGCTTTGTTCACTTTGACACTTAATCCTCTACAATATATTTCATTCAAAAAAGTTTCAGACGTTCAGTGCAAGAATGATACAGTAAATCATTTATCTGGTTGTAGATCTTACTAAGAAAAAGTAATAGTTATAGTTATGCAAATTATCATAATCCCTGACTTAGCACCCCCATACAAATTAAATGTTGAAATTATGTTTTAAAACCAGTTCAGTAAAATTATATGTAAAAGTAAAAAAATCATTATTAAACTAGACTTTGTCCAGCTGGTGGTGGGTGCAGCACAAGAAAGCATAGCACATTAATAGTTTGGTCAGGCCACTCATATAAAAGTATATATTGGCAAACGCTATATAAAACGGGTAAAAAACGGGTATAAAACGGGTATGTGGGTAGGTCATTTTAATGACCTACCATTGTAAATCTCATGGTAAAACTTGGTAACGCGTGACTAAACTAGACTCTGTCCAATTGCTTGTGAGTATAAGAGTGGTAAAGTAAATTAATAACCTGATTAAGTATCTTCCTAACCCTACCATGATAAAACATATATTAAGTAGGTTTAGGAGGGGTTAAATCACGTCCAGTAAAAATTCGTTGTAATTCTTTACTAAACTATTATTGGATTATTTACAACTGTTTTGCAGGTAGCCTACAAGGGCACCGGCAGAAAATTTTCCAGGGGGAGGCCAGACGCCAAAATAGCAGTGGTGGTTGGGTGACAGGAAAGGGATCAGTTAAGGGGTAAAGGGGTCAATTTATCTAATCAATAACTTATTTAATTTTTTTGCATTTAATCTTAAAAGAAAATCACATTCAAACCAAAATTACAGAAATATTTATTGCTTTCGTAAATGTAGACTTGTCTTTACGCAATTTCCTACGCCTTAGAATAGTTTACAGAAGAAGTAGAGATACTAAAAATTCATCCTGCCTGCATAGATACCACGTTTTGATTTTATAATAGCCATGTAAAATTTACTTCTTTCATAACAGGACGGTTCTCCCCCTCAAACTTAAATCCCTTATATATTCAGACATTAAAAAAAAATAGCGAAAGAAAAACAAAATTTATACTTACTATCCAATTGTCAAATTGACCCTCTTTCTTTTTATTGTCCTATTCAACTAAAAAAATTAACAGGTTCAAAAAACTTTTGTCACAAGAGAATCTTATCAAATTGTTTGTGATAAAAAGTTGGAAGTAAAAAGTGACTTGGGCCAATATTCACCAAAACTAAAAATGAAATCCTCATGACAATTGATACACCAGCAGTATTGGCTTTTTATGCTGATTCTAAATATATAAAATTCTTTCAGTTCATTGTTACCCACCCTAAGCCAAAACTCTGAGAAAATTTGCCTGATTTTTGAAAGACGGGGAAACATCTCCGAAAAAGCAAGCGATCTTATTGAAAATCCCTATATTATATATATCATATCAGAGGACCCTACCGTAGAGGTTTCAAGCTCCAATCTTCAAAATGTGGAATTTCGCTTCTTTTTTTCAGAAGAAACATCGTCAAATACATGTTTATTTGTTTTTTTTTTTTTTTGCCCGGGGTGATTGTATCAAACGGAAGGTCCATGATAATTGGGAAGGAGCTCATTCAAATGTAAATTTAAAGCTCTATTTAAGTGACCATAGAGGTTGGGCCAGGGGAAAATTTCTGCCCTTTTAGGGCACTGAACTACCACTTTACCCCAAAGAGAAAGAATTTGCAATCAATTTAAGATTATGATAAGCTAATTGATTTAAAAGTATCAATGACTATATTTTAGGCTTCCCCGTTGCACAAGAAGTAATGCAACACGGTGGCAGTACTGAATTCAACCAAGTTGATTCTTTTTTTTGTAACGAAATTAGGCTATGTTTGAGACCAGTGCTTCAAATTATAGCTTGGTTGGGTTTGGGTATGATTTGGAAAACAATCAGAAACTAAACAGAAAAAGAGCGTTTCAACTGAAAGCAAGGAAGAGATGTGAAACCTACTCGAACAGATTATTCTTTATATGAAGGGGACCCTTTTGTCCAAATTTTTAAGAAAATTTGAAATTGAAAGAAACAAAAAGATTTTTTAAAGCACTCGAAAACTTTTGTTCAATGAGTAAGGTGTTGAGAAGGGAGCAGCCCCCCTTATTTACAGAGTAACTTCAATTTATTTTCAGTTCTAAACTTGCTCCTTGCTTTAGTTGAAAAATCCTTTTCTATTTGTTTAATTAAACTTTATGAAATTGTAAAGTTTTATGAATACAATACTTTTGGTACTGCAGAAAAAACTATCAATGTCAATTATCTCTGTTTGGATTTTGATGGCTAATCAAACAGTTCGTGGTAACGAATTGTAAGTAAGGAATGACCCGGCTCAATAATAACCGAAATATATCAAAAGAATGGGCTTATTATACAGATTCCAATTATATAAGTTTCATTAAGGATAGTCTTACCCATCAAAAGCTACGAGCCTGAAACCCCCTTTAAGTCATAGAATTTTAATTAAAATCACATCATCAGATTCAGCGTATCAAAAAACCCTATTGTAGAGGTTTCAAGCTCATATCTGCAAAAATGTGGAATCTTGTAATTTTGCCAGAAAAAGGCCATGGATGTGTGTTTATTTTATTTTTTTTTCCAATGGGAGATCGTATCAACTCAGTGGGCCTAGAACGTCGGGAAAGGGCTTATTGTAACGGAAATAAAAATTTCTATTGTCCTATTTAGGTGAACCAAAAAAAGGAGGGCAAATAGGCCCCTCCCATGCTCCCTTTTCCCCCAAATCATCCGATCAAAATTTTCAAATATCTATTTTGCTCAGCATAGTTGAAAGGCCCAATAACTATGTCTTTGGAGATAAAGCGACCCTCTATAGCCCCTGGGGTAAGGTTTTTAAGAAAAAACGCGTTATTTAAAAAACAATCAGAAGTTAAATATATAAATACAAGTATTTTTCAACTGAAAGTAAAGAGCGACATTAAAACTTAAAACGAACAGAAATTATTAAGTATATAAGGGGAATGCCCACCTCAACACCTCGCTCTTTACGCTATAGTTCAAATTTTGTCCAAATTCCTTAATAACGACTCCTAGCATAAAAGGGTCGCTTAATTAAAACAATAAGTAACTTTTTTTTAACGTGCCGAAAAACTGTAGCGTGAAGAGCGAGATGTTGAGGAGCGGGCAAGAACCCTCGTATACGTAATAATTCCTGTTCGTTCTAATTTTTAATGTTACTCCTTACTTTCGGTTGAAAAAACATGTTTTTTTTTATTTAACGAAGCTTAGAGACAAACATTGCTCTAAAGGCAATGGAAAAAGTATGTCAATTAAAATAAAAGTATAAAAAAAAATGAAAAAAGTAAGCAATTACAAAAAATACACAAAACAATATCCCACTTACAAAAGCTAAGATATAAACTCTCAGCATTCAGTTCTATTGAGCAATGCCAAAGCGTTGGACAGATAAGATTTGAGAAAATTGACAGTTTTGAACTTGATTATCAAACACCAAAATATTTAGTACCTTTAGACTCAGTGTTTTAACAAAGTAACGCATTATTAAAGTACTTTGTTCAAAGTTCAACATTTAAACTAAGATAAAGAAAATCAAATAAAAATTTTTAGTTCAATACTTTAATTCAATTTTGAATACCAAAAACCAATATAATTGAAACCTTTATGCTTCATTACTGTAAAAAATTAAATCTTTTTCAAAATGATAACTAAATAAATACAATCATTCCTGGAAATGAATGATAATAAAGTATCCGTTCAGGGGAAAAATACAGAAATTCCCAGCATTCCGTTTAGGGGAAACACTTCTGATTATAGTGGCTTCATATATCAGTTCATGGGCACTCTTGCAATGCAAGCAAAAGTTGTCGGCATATTTTTACCTAAATTGCCCCTTATTAATTTGTTTTCCTTGTGTTTTCTATAATTATACGAACTTTCTTGTGTAATAATAACTGCACTAATTACTAATAAACACAAATATATTTAGGATTACCACAAACAGCTGATTATTTGATTTAATGTTATCAATGATTAAGCTCTTATACTTTTCTTATTGACAAGGACTGTTATTTACTTACCAGTCATTAATATGAAAGATTTTATTTATCCCTTTTTTACTCCAACCAAATCATATAGAAAATATGTTGGTGTAAAACTCGAAAGGGGTCACTCAGTCACAAATTAGAACTTATATTTTCCTTATTAAGAGTCAAAATCTATCGGCAGACAGCCAACAATGGGGCAACACACATTTTTTATTGTTTTTCCCTTTTCGTCTTTCTTTTCTTTGGTTTCCTTATAATTACTTTACAGTCCCAAATTTCCAGGGGGGACATGGCCCCACCCCTGCCAGCGCCCATGGTAGCCTACATATTAAGGCATAGTAAATAATCATCTAATCAATTATCTTCCTAAGAGCAATAGGGCCAACGGCACAATAGTAAAATATGAATGGAAAAATATCCTTACGTTTTTTAATTATGCTAAAAAAGCGAAAAAACTCGACGCACCTTCTTTGTAAGCTGTGTTTCCTATAAAAAAAGATGTTGTTCCCCAAAAGTACGAATTAATAACTAAGAAGCATCAATTATCTTTTTCTTTTCCTTACATCTCTTAAATGTGCAGGCTCACCTTGTAATGCTAAAGCCGCCAGACTGCCATAAGGGAAAAGTGCTGGTGGCAAGAAAAATCCCGGCGATGGAACATCTTTCCCAAGCTGATACCCTGGATTCATGAAAGGTGATAGTAGCGGCTGATCACTAGGGCTGGGGAGCATGGGCGCTGATAAAGGGCTTGAAGTTGCTAAAAATAAAAAAAAAACTGAAAGATTTCAACAATGGTGGAATAAAGTAAAACGAAGCTTTCAAACAGTCACTCTTTTACTTATTCAATCCCTCATACTTTTAGGAAAATTTGGGATTCACCAGATTTTAACTCTAAGCCGTCGAAATACTGAACAAGGTTCTTTATTAAATTTACAAGTAAAAATTTTTTCGGGGGAGACGGAGTAAATTAGAAAAGAGGTGAATTACAAGGAAAACAGTATACTTGTTTATTTATTCGAGTTCTACAAATATTGTGATTACAAAAGAAATTAAATAGAATGCTATTTCTATGAATTTGAAAACCAATTAGTTTTACTACAAATAGTCAGATGGTGAAAAAAATTCTTGTTTCCAATACTAGATTTTGTGATTCGACATTTTACTTCATTTTCTCAACACAAAGGGGTTCCACTAGTCCAACCATGAGTGCCACTTAGAGGACGGTCAGGGAGCTAAGTATGAAATAACTTTATTTTGCAATAGGGAGGGGACGTATTCTAAGGAATAGGAAAATGGGCGAGCTATTCGGACAGCCAATAGCTTATAAAGACAACCGCGAATTCCAAGAATCGGGAATAATTGTCGAAGGAGCTGTCCAAACTCAGACATTACAGAACTTATTGAATCAGATCTGTTCCAAAGAAAATGAAAAACTTAAAATTGGAAGCATGGGAAAAAAGAAATTGAAAAATACTATCATAACTGTAAGTGTAAGGTCTGTTGATAAAAAAAAGATAATTTCAAAGAAGATTGAATGATTCATGTATTAGTTTTCAATCTTTAGGACTGAAGCGGAAATTTCTCTGTTAGAAATAACTAATCTCTATTTTTCTCAGGAATTATGCTAAATCAAAGTCAAATGTGCAAAAAGTAGGCCTAGGTTAGCTTCAGAAAATCTCGACAGGTTAAGTAGCCTAGTTGAATCTAATCAAGCAGGTCACCAAGTAACACAATTTTATTTCTTTATCTTCTCCTAACGGGAAGTTTCAAATTATTTAGGCAAGGCTATAAAAGGAGCAAAGTCGTCAAATGCTAGATGGCGACTGTGATTGTTTTTATTTTCGACACTAGCGGCAATTTCCCCTCTTTTAAGCTTCTTGTACTCGTTGACCTATTCGGTATGCTGCTGCTCATATGGTCAACCTAAGGCAGGAAATTCCCCACAAGGAATACTTTAAATAAACCTTGTTTGACATACTTTCACCATGGGGAATAACCTTTGAGTTTCTGTAATCTCAAAAGAAAGTTTTTTCCTGTAACAAAATGTATAATAAATATTTTAAAAGGAATAAAGATAGTTGCTAAGACTAGCGGCATATCGTTACATGATGCTTCCGGGAAGCCTGATAAAAATTACAGAGGCGGGCGGGAATTTACGTAGGTACAGAGTGGTTCTGTCTCTCTCAAAATAAAAATTTTAAACTTAGGGTTAAACTGAAAAAGGGCTGTTAATAGTCAAAAATTCTCTCGTAATTTAATTGACGGTACTGTAATCTAGACGAGTCTAACTTGAATTTTTAAGCTGTTCGAATTTCCTAAGATTAGATGTTGATATTAAATGGTAGAAGTGGGTAAAAAATTATTTAAATTTATTTTGTTATAATACAATTTTTTTCACATTATATTGCTTTCATCATTTGTTAAATTTCTAGATGAGGTGCCTTTTGCTGTCTTGGGACGTACCGTTGAGCCAATGAATAAAACCTACAAGGGGCGGGTCCAGGATTTTTTTTTGGGGGGGGGGGGCAAAATAGGTTGATCCGTTAAACTTGCGTTTGAAGCAAGTTTAATCAACACAAACCTGCGTTAATTACGTAAATTACACTACTTTAAACTATGCTAGGGGGCGCGCGTCCCCTTGCCCCTCCCCTGGATCCGCCACTGCAAGAATGGATCTAGAGACCTTCTACTCTAATGGGCACTGACCTTTTATAACTTGGATAAACTTTATGGTATGAAAGTGAAACTTTTAGAAATAGACTTCAGTACAAATGAGGCCCAAAATAAGCGTTTTGGACTTTATGTGCTAAATCTTGATTTAAAAAGTGTTGAAGAGTTTGGAGTTGATTGTCTCAAAACTGAAATAAAATGCAGATATGGTGTAAAAATCCTGCTCAATTCACTGGTTTTGAAGGCTCTGAATTCATTCCTGAAAATTTCTGAGGTTCTCAGATCAACTATTTTCTAGCGTAGGATAGCTAAAAGCCCCTCGCCCAAAATTTTAGCCGGCATTTTAATGCAAATAATCTTTGTAACACACAAAAGCCTAATTGGGTTAAAATTTCAGACCATAACTTAAGATATGCAAATTAGTCAAATTACCGACTCGCCTACTCGTATTATGTTAATCACCTTACCTTTGGGTTTCGTTAAATTCAATGGCGCATCTTTTTCAGTGTCGGTTTGGGTAGTAGGCGGAGCTTTCACGGGTTCTGTTTGTAACGTCATTGTAGACGGTTGAAATTGTTCAGAAGACCAACCCTAAAAATTTTGTAATGTGTAATTAGCACCAGTGCAAAATACAGGTACAGGTTGAACACAAAGTGATATTCCATTGATTCCTATATACAAGAATTAATTCCACTTCTTCTTAAGACGGCTAAGAAATAGACATAGCTTTAGAATCAAAATTTTATCCTGAATACAAATATAATATTAATTTGCGTCGTAATCGAAATTCACTCCTTCCCCCCAATTTCCAAACATATAGCCTGAATTGTATATACGCACTGAATTATCCGTAACTCACTCTTTCCTGTTAAAATTGATTTAAAAGTTTGTTAAAATAATGGAAAATTCATTGTATGTGTACAATTCATGATGCATATTGGTACGTCTTCTCTCACTTTGCAAAAAAGTTGGTTTTTAAATGAGCTTTTGATGTCAACATTTCTTATTCTGTATCTCTATCCGCAAGAGAATATTATTTTTAGTCACAATTGGTCCTTTATATCCTTTCTTTATTTGACTTTTTAAAGTGAAGTGGAACTTTTCTGTCTTTGAGACGGTCGGCCGTTGCCGAAGCTCCCAATTTAAGGGCGCATTAATTGGCCATTCATATTCAGGAATTAATAAGTCAATGAATGTGAAAACTTTTCCAGGGACCTCTACAATATGTATGTTGCAACATAACGTCTTTTGAATTACGGCAATCAAAATCTGCAAGAATATATATCTTATTTAAAAACAATTTTTTGTATCCGTTCTCAAGATATCTGCAAGTTTTGTCTTTTCTAAAATGTTTTGTTTAGCCCCCCCCCCCCAAATAGATGGGAAATCAAGCATTTGGTATTAAATTGCTTTTGCCATAGTCTGAGACTCAGAATTAACTCTTTCAAACAGTTCGTGGTAACGAACTGTAAGTAAAGAGCGACCCGGCTCAATAGTAACCGAAGCTCTAAAAAACGGAATTTTGATTCCAATAGATACCTGAAAAGAATCAAATTTAATGCTGATTTCAAATATATAAGTTTTATCAAGTTTATTGCTACCCATCAAAAGTTACCTGCCTGAGAAAATTTGGCTGATATTCGAAAAAAGAGGGAACAACCCCTAAAACTTGTAGAACCTTAATTAAAATCACACCGTCAGATTCGGCGTATCAGAGAACCCTACTGTAGAGTTTTCAAGCTCCTATCTGCAAAAATGTGGAATTTTTATTTTTCGCCGGAAGAAAGATCACGAATCCATGTTTATTTGTTTTTTTGTTGTTTTTTCCAGGGGTGATCGTATCGACCCAGTGGTCCTAGAATATTGTAGGAGGGCTCATCCGAAAGAAAATTAAAAGTTCTAGTGCCCTTTTTAAGTGACCACAAAAATGGAGGGGAACTAGGCCCCCTCCCAAGCTCATTTTTTCCCCTAAGTCACCCGAGCAAAACTTTGAGATAGCCATTTTTTTCAACATTTTCGAAAATATAATAACTATGTCTTTTAGGATGAGTTAATCCCCCAAAGTCCCCAGGGGAAGGGCTGAAAGTTATGAACTTTACCCAATGTTTACATATCGTATTGGTTTTTGGGAAGTATACAGACCTTATCAGGGGGGATTTTTGTCTGGTTGTGGGGAGCGGCGGGGGGGGTGTGGGAGTATCTTTCCACGGAGGAAGTTTTCATGGGGTAAGGGACATTGCTATGAAGGGAGAGCCGGATTTCCCAGCATTATTTAAAAAACTATCCGACATTAAATAAAATAAAAAAAATTTCAACTGAAAGTAAGTAGCAACATCAAAACTTAAAACGAGCAGAAATTATTACGTATATGATTGGGTCCATCCCCTAGTCAATACCTTGCTCTTTAAGCCAAAGATTTTTTAGTACTTATAAGAGCTATTTATTCTAATTAACAGCCTTTGTGATTAAGAGGTCATTTTTAAATAATTGGAACAAAATTCGGATTTTAGCGTAAAGAGCGAGGTATTGACTAGGGGGCAAACCCCCTAATATACGTAAAAAATATACTAATATAGAAGTTCGTTACGTAAGTTACATATATTTATTACTAATAAAAACGTTAATAAATAAAATTAAACAACTTTCGAGAAAGCCATTTAACCAAAAAAAAGTAAAATGTATATGCAAATTTTGTTTCAATTATTCATGTACGGTGAGCCAAAATCAAAACTTGCATTAATTCAAAAACCTTCAAAAATTAAATAAAAAAAAGTTTTTTTTAACTGAAAGTAAGGAGCGACATTAAAACTTAAAATGAGCAGAAATTATTCCGTATATGAAAGGGGATGTCCCCTCTTCAACGTCTCGCTCTTTACGCTAAAGTTTTTTATTATTAAAAAAAAAGTTGTGAGAAAGAGTCTAACTTTAGCGTAAAGAGCGAGGCGTTGAGGAGGGGACAGCCCCTTTCATATGTGGAATAATTTCTGTTCGTTTTAAGTTTTAATGTCACTCCTTACTTTCAGTTAAAAAAAAACTTTTTTTATTTAATGCTCACAAAGATGAACATTTACTGTGCTAGATAAAAGTTGTGGTTGTACACATTCATAAACTTTTAGTGCAGGTATGTTCACAATCGCTTTTGTCTTTTCTACGACTGTTAGTGCTGTTTTACAAGTGTGTTCATGTTGTTTAGAAAAACTGCATAGTTGTCCGATAAAATTGGAATATGTTTCACTCACTAAATAAATTGACAAAGAATAAAAAATTGACAAAATCGACAACTAAACTGCCGATGCTTTTGTGTAAACTTAAAAAAAAACGATTCTATTTAGACACAGCTGATGTTTGACAACAATAAAAACTGAAAAGTGTTTTCCAACCTCTTGTAAAATGTACATCTCTTAATATAATTAAATAAAAAAAACAAGTTTTTTCAATTGAAAGTAAGCAGCGACATTAAAACTTAAAAGGAACAGAAATTATTTCTTATATGAAAGGGGCTGTCCCCTCCTCAACGCCTCACTCTTTACTCTATAGTTTTTTATTTTTTATACAAGTGAATTTGTGTTACAGAGTCAAACTTTAGCGTAAAGAGCGAGGTGTTGAGGAGAGGACATCCCCTTTCATATACGGAATAGTTTCTGTTCATTTTAAGTTTTAATGTCGCTCCTTACATTCAGTTTAAAAAAACTTGTTTTTTTTATTTAATTTATGATGGTTTTTTAGTTAATGCAGCTTTTATTTGCATAAAAATTTTACTTTTCTTTTGCTAAATGGATGTCTTTACAAATTAACTTACGTAACTAACTTCTATATTCGTATATTTTTCTTCTGACAAAATATGCAAAGTTGCAGATTTTTGCAGATATGAGCTTGAAACCTATGTAATAGGGTTTTCTGATACGCTGAATCAGACGATGTGATTTTCATTAAAATTCTTTCACTTGTAGGGGATGTTTCCAACCTCTTTAAAAAATCGAGTAGATTTTCTCAGGATCGTAGCCTTTTATGAGTAATACTAAACTTAATAAAATTTATATATTTAGGATCAGCATTATAAACACATTCTTTTGATACATTTATTGACATCAAAATTCCGTTTTTAAAAGTTTCGATTACTATTGAGCTGTATCGCTTGTTTTTTTATTGTTTTTTTTTATTACGTATATGTTATTACGTATATGAAGGGGTTCTCCCCTTAGTCAATACCACGCTCTTTACGTTAAAATTTAAAAAAAAATTTGATTCACAAACCCCTGAATCACAAAGGCCGTTTAATTAGAATAGATAGCTCTTTTGAAAGCACTAAAAAAAACTGTAGCGTAAAGAGCGAGGTATTGACTTGGGGGAGAACCCCCTCACATACTTTATAATTTCTGTTAGTTTTAAGTTCTAATATTCCTTCTTACATTTCAGTTGAAAAAACTTATTTTTTTTATTTAATTTCTGATCGTTTTTTAAATAATGCTTGGAAATCCGGCGCCCCCTTCATAGAAATGTCCCTTATCCCAAAGAAACATCCTCCACGGAAATATTTTCCAGAGTAACCCCCTCCTCTAGCCCCCCCCCCCCTCCAGAAAAAATCCTTCCTGAAAATGGTTGTATACTTCCCAATAACCAATAAATAATGCTGGTAAGTCCGGCACCCCCTTCATGGCAATTTCCCTTCCCCCATGAAAACTTCCTTCATGAAGAGATCCTTCCAACATAACCACCGACCCACCCTTCCCTCCCACTACCAGAAAAAAACCCTCCTGAAAACTTCTGTATAGGCCTACTTCCCTATAACCAATACTATATGTTAACATTGGGTAAAGTTCATAACTTTTAGCCCTCCCTCTGGGAACTTCGGGGGATTAAGTCATCATAAAAGGTTTAGTTATCATATTTTCGATCATGATGAACACAATGGTTATCTCAAAATTTTGATCGTGCGACTATGGGAAAAAAATTAGCGTGGGAGTGGGCCTAGTTGCCCTCCATATTTTTTTGTCACTTAAAAATGACACTAGAACTTTTAATTTCCGTTCCAGTGAGCCCTCTCACGATATTTTAGGACCACTGGGTCGATACGATCACCCCTGGGAAAAAAAAACAAACAAACAAACAAACAAACAAACAAACACGCATCCGTGATCTTTCTTCTGGCAAAAAATGTAAAATTCCACATTTTTGTAGATAGGAGCTTGAAACCTCTATAGTAGGGTTCTCTGATACGCTGAATATGATGGTGTGATTTTAATTAGG
Organism: Artemia sp. Qi Xiang Cuo; assembly: GCF_049724085.1. Classification (NCBI taxonomy): domain Eukaryota; kingdom Metazoa; phylum Arthropoda; class Branchiopoda; order Anostraca; family Artemiidae; genus Artemia; species Artemia sp. Qi Xiang Cuo. Next base: position 93,424,954 of record NC_142795.1, on the reverse strand, counting down.
GTTCTATAGCTTTTAGGGGGTCTTTCCCCCTTTTTTTGAAAATCAGCCAAATTTTCTCAGGCACGTAACTTTTGATGGGTAAGATTCAACTTAATGAAACTTATATATTCTAAATCAGAATTAAAATCTGATTCTTTTGATGTATCTATTGGTATCAAAATCCCGTTTTTTAGAGTTTCGGTTACCATTGAGCCGGGTCGCTCCTTACTTACAGTTCGTTACCACGAACTGTTTGATAATTAGCATGAACTGTTTGATTGCCTGGTACCTGATAATCAAGCCGTATCCAGGGGAGTGTTTTCGGGTTTAAACCCCCCTCCTAAGTTTTTTACGACTCGTAAGAACAAAACAAAAATATATATAAACGAATTTCGACGTGTATTCGTACACCCCCCCCCCCCTCGTATAAATATAAAAAACCCGTATAAATATAAAAAAAACCTCCTAAGTCTTTTACGACTCGTAAGAACAAAACAAAAATATATATAGACGAATTTCGACGTGTATTCGTACACCCCCCCCTCCCCCGAAAAATAACATGTCATCTCGAATAAAAATATATGAAGGGGGCTGTCCCCTCCTCAACGCCTCGCTCTTTACGCTAAAGTTTTTTATTGTTTAAAAAAATAGAGTTGTGAGAAAGTCAACCATTGAGCCGGGTCGCTCCTTACTTACAGTTCGTTACCACGAACTGTTTGATAATTAGCATGAACTGTTTGATTGCATGGTACCTGATAATCAAGCCGTATCCAGGGAGTGTTTTCGGGTTTAAACCCCCTCCTAAGTTTTTTACGACTCGTAAGAACAAACAAAAATATATATAGACGAATTTCGACGTGTATTCGTACACCCCCCCCCTCCCCCGAAAAATAACATGTCATCTCGAATAAAAATATATGAAGGGGCTGTCCCCTCCTCAACACCTCGCTCTTTACGCTGAAGTTTTTCATGGTTTAAAAAAATATAGTCGTGAAAAAGTGGAACTTTAGCGTAAAGACCAAGGCTTGAGGAGGGGACATTCCCCTTCATATGCGGAAAAATTTATGGTAATTTTAAGCTTCGACGTCGTTCCTTACTTTCAGTTAAAAAAACTTGTTTTTTTTATTTAATTTTTGAACGTTTTTGAATTAATGCAGGTTTTGATTTTGGCTCACCGTACATGAATAATTAAAACAAAATTTGCATATTATATTTGGTTAAATGGCTTTCTCGAAACTTGTTTAATTTTATTTACGAACGTTTTTATTAGTAATAAATATACGTAACTTAGAATTAACTTACGTAACGAACTTCTATATTCATAAATTTTTAACACGTATATTAGGGGGTTCGCCCCCTAGTCAATACCCTGCTCTCTAAACTATAGTTCGAATTTTTTTTCCAGTTCTTTTAAAAATGACCTCTTAATCACAATCAGTTGATCAGTTGAAAAACTTGTTTTTTTTTTTATTTAATCTCCTGATCTTTTTCTTTAATAATGCTGGGAAATCCGGCGCCCCTTCATAGCAATGTCCCTTCCCCATGAAAACTTCCTTCATGGAAAGATCCTTCCATATAGCCCCCAACCCTCTCCTTCCCCCACCTACCAGAAAAAATCTCCTCTGAAAAGTCTGTATACTTCCCAATAACCAATACTATATGTTAACATTGAGTAAAGTTCATAACTTTCAGCCCTCCCCCTGGGGACTTTGGGGGACCAAGTCATCCTAAAAGACATAGTTATCATATTTTTGACCATGCTGAACAAAATGGCTATCTCAAAATTTTGATCGGGTGACTTTAGGAAAAAAATGAGCGTGGGAGGGGGCCTAGTTGCCCTCCATTTTTTTGGTCACTTAAAAAGGGCGCTATAACTTTAAATTCTTGTTCCAATGAGCCCTCCCACGATATTCTAGGACCACTGGGTCGATACGATCACCCCTGGGGAAAAAAAACAAACAAACAAACAAACAAATAAACACGCATCCGTGATCTTTCTTCTGGCAAGAAATTGAAAATTCCACATTTTTGTAAATAGGGGCTTGAAGCCTCTACAATAGGGTTCTCTGATACGCTGAATATGATGGTGTGATTTTCATTAAGGTTCTATAATTTTTAAGGGGTCTTTCCCCCTTTTTTCTAAAATCAGCCAAATTTTCTCAGGCACGTAACTTTTGATGGGTAAGACTAAACTTGATGAAACTTATATGTTTGAAATCAGCATTAAAATTTGATTCTTTTGATGTATCTATTGGTATCAAAATCCCGTTTTTTAGAGTTTCGGTTACTATTGAGCCGGGTCGCTCCTTACTTACAGTTCGTTACCACGAACTGTTTGATATTACCATTAGCAAAAATATCATTGCAGCACCACGCCATCTCATCCCCCACCCTAATCTGTTCAGTGCTTCATTTCTTATCCCTAGCCCCCATGATGTTCCAATTTCCTTCATATAATTTATATAACAGCCCCTCCCCCTTATTTGGGACCAACCTACTTTTCATTCGGCCCAAGGTGGTTGGCCAAAAAGCATAATCTTTCGCAATCTATAATTCTTCCTCCATAGTCGTAACCTCCATAAGTCATCTTAATCTTCCTCCCCTTAAAGCCCTAGAGAGTGGTACCAGACCAGGTTTGTCATGCAGCTGATTGTTTGATATACAGTGAGTCAATTGTGTACCTAAAACTTCCCTTAAATGCAAGACCGTATTCAGATTAGGGGTTAGAGCCCCCCCCCCTCGAAAGGTTTGTTCGACTCGTAAAAACACAATAAAATGCTTAAAACACATTTTTGATACTTTTTTTAGTTTTTTCGTACCCCCCCCCCTCCGTGCAAAAAATCCTGGATACGGCTCTGCTTAAATGATTCTTCTGGAAAATATCTAATACACCTTTTGCAACCTTTCGAAGCACCCAGGATACTCCACCACTGTCATTACCCTGACTTCTATTACTCAAATTTTAGTTCGAAGACTTAAACTATTTAACTGCAAGGAAACACCATACGTCTCGGATATTTGCAGTGAAGTCAATTTACAGAGATTTAGAGGGGAGGGGTAAATACATTTTGGATGAAAATGCCTAAAAAGAGGAATTTTCAAAATCTAAGCGGGCTAATGCCTGTCCCCTTTTCACACCCCTGGATATTGTACTTTTTACATTTCTTGTTATATATCACTTATCAAATTTCGGTACCGAATATCCAGAACAACTTGACAGACAATTCCTTACTAATTTTCTTTTACTTAACATTCAGAGAACAGGTGTGTTTACCTACACAGCGAGAGCTCAATTTCAAAGATGGTAATTATGATTACTCTAAAGGACGCTCACATTACCTTTTATTCCAACTTTTAATATATTCTACTTCCTCCAATTTTCCCCGGAATTCTATATCCTATCGATTCACCGTCTCGTAATGCACTGTAAAAAGTTGAGAACCCTACAGTCGGAGGCTGAACACGGTGTTTCCCAGAGAGAGCGGTCCTTCCTCAGCAGCGGAACAATGATGGCCATTGTTACCCTGTCTGCTGGGCTTGTTTAGATGATGCCATAACGCGGAAATTAATATCACGTCGTTCATTGGAGTGATTTTTGTGGTGTTCCAGGTATGATAACTGCTTCTAAATCTTTGGGATGCTAAAATTGAAAGTTGACCCCTCATCCTTCATTGAATCACAATATTGATACTACATTAGTCTATTTTTATTGTATTTGAAAATTGTAAGTTTTGGCAAACAAATAATTATGGATCCGCTTGATAATGACGCTTTCTACTGAATAAAATTATACACGAATATTAAATAAAAAATAATAAATTGGGGAGTTATGAAAAAGCTATAAATTGAATCAGGTGCATGCAAAAGAATATATCTCATTGTTATAGAAAACTGTAGTTTTGGTTGTGTGGTTTTGTAGTGTGGTTTTGGGGATAATCCCCAAGGTAATCAAGTAAGCAAGAGACGATTTGTTACCACGAACTGTTTGACTGAATAAAATATATTTTTTTTTCATCTGAAAGAAAGGATTTATCCAGTATTTTTGTTTGGGCGAGGGGGTTTGAAAAAAAAATGCATAAAAAATTTCTTGATATGCACTTTGCTACGTTTTTACACATCGACAAAAATAGGGTGGTCAAACCTCGTGACTTCCCCCCCCTCCGGATACAGCCTTGACTGTAAGTAGGGAGTATCATTAAAATTAAATCGAATATAAAATATTCCATAAATGAGAGGGGGTCACCCCTTCCTTAGCCCCTTACTCTTTACGCTAAAGTTCAACTTTTGTCCTAATTCGTTAAAAACAACTGCTGAAACATAATCTGAAATGGAATAAAACGTTTTGACGATTGTTCTATGGTGCCATTCGCAGAAAATACCGCTTTCCCGTGGCACAATTTGTTTGTTTGCTAAGGAGGGCATCAGGAATCTCAACTTCCGTCTGAACGAGCCCTCTCCCAATCTTCTATGACCATTAGTTCAAAACGATCCACCCTAGTAGAAAATAACTGATGAATTCTTAAACATGTATTCTTAATCTTTCTTCTGGGAAGAAAAAAAAATGCAAAATTCCGCAGTTTTGTAGATAGAATCTTAAAACGTCTGCAGAAGGTTCTTACATAAAACCTTTTCAATTTTGATGGGGTTAAACAAAAAAACAAACAAAACCAATAAAATAAATTTCATCAGTTTTACAAGGATTCTTTAATCGTGTAAACTTGGTTTCAAAATGTCCTTTATTAATAGGATTAATTTCAAAAATACATATAAGAAAATTTCTCCCAACTTGATTATTCTCGTGGAGATTTAAAATACTCGTTTCATGGTCCTTTTATAAGCTATTTGTATAAATCATAGGTGACATGACGTGTTATTCCCTCTCTTAATAATAATAACAAAAAGTCACTCTTTGTGAGCAATTGAATAAAAGAATTCAAGAATTAATTTTAAGAAGAATAAAATTACTCTGTTCCCACATAATTTTACTTTTTTCCCAAGGATTTCTTCTGCGTCTTTTAATCCCCATTATTTGAAAAAAGAACTAATGCTGACAAAGCAGGCATTCAAATTGATTTTTTGTGTGTAAATGTCGTATCTTTTATTATCAATCAACTTTTATTCAGAACACCTGTTTTTTTGTAGTTTTGTCGGGGTGTTTAACTGGGTTAGAGTCTAAATTCAAGAATAATAAATAAAGAAATATTAAGTCTACCTCTTTGTTTTTTAAGTCAGAGGGGAGGTTTTTTGGTACTGTTCAAGTAGCTGGGACCCGCGCGAGAAGTGAAGTTTGGTTAATGCTCATGAAATAAATCAAAATATTATGAAAATATAATAGTTTAGAAAAAATTTTTGGCTAAATATTTGCACATTAGGGGGGTGGGGGGGGGGGTAGATACCTTTTTCCCCATAAACCCCATGAAACAAAAGTTTCAAATATTGTAAACGCAGCAATGTAATTCTCTATTGAAGAAACCCATTTGACATCTTCCCTATATAATATATCGCGTGGGTTCCAGCTAATTGAACAGTGTCGATTTTTTTTTTTATAGATTATTCGGTTGTAGAATCTAAATTAAAATTAAGAGAGCTTATCAAACAGTTCGTGGTAACGAACTGTAAGTAAGGAGCGACCCGGCTCAAGAGTAGCCGAAACTCTAGAAAACGGGTTTTTGATTCCAATAGATACATCAAAAGAATGAAATTTTAGTACTGATTTCAAATATGTAAGTTTCATCAAGTTTAGTCCAACCCATTAAAAGTTACGAGCCTGAGAAAATTTGGCTGATTTTCAAAAAAAGGGGGAAAGGCCCCCTAGAAGTTATAGAACCGTAATGAAAATCACACCATCATATTCAACGTATCAGAGAACCCTACTGTAGAGGTTTCAAGCTCCAATCTACAAAAATATAGAATTTTGCATTTTTTGCCAGAAGAAAGATCACGGATGCGTGTTTATTTTATTTTATTTTTATTTTTTTTCCAAGGATGATAGCATCGACCCAGTGGTCCTAGAATATCGTGGGAGGACTCATTGGAACTGAAATTAAAAGTTCTAGTGCCCTTTTTAAGTGACCAAAAAACTGGAGGGCAACTACGCCCCCTCCCACGCTCCTTTTTTTCCCAAAGTGACCCGATGAAAATTTTGAGATAGCCATCTTGTTCAGCATGGTTGAAAATATGATAACTATGTCCTTTAGGATTACTTAATCCCCCGAAGTTCCCGGGGGGAGGGCTGAAAGTTATGAACTTTACCCAATGTTAACATACAGTATTGGTTATTGGGAAGTATACAGACGTTTTCAGGGGAATTTTTTCTGGTAGTGGGGGGAGGGGGGTGGGTGGGTCGGGGGTTATGTGGGATGATTTTTCCATGAAGGATGTTTTCATGGGGGAAGGGACATTGCTATGAAGGGGGCGCCGGCTTTCCAAGCATTATTTAAAAAAAAGATCATAAATTAAATATAAAAAACAAGTTTTTCAACGGAAAATAAGGAGCAACATCAAAACTTAAAACGAACAGAAAATATTACGTATATGATTGGGTTCACCCCCTAGTCAGTACCTGGCTCTTTAAGCCAAAAGATTTTTCAGTACTTTCATAAGAGCTATTTATTCTAAATAACAGCCTTTGTGATTAAGGGGTCATTGTTAAAGAATTGGAACAAAATTCGAACTTTAGCTTAAAAAGCGAGTTATTGGCTAGGGGGAGAGCCTCCTAATATACGTATTAAAAATATATGAATATAGAAGTTCATTACGTAAGTTAATTTGTAAGTTCCGTATATTTATTACTAATAAAAACGTTCGTAAATAAAATTAAACAAGTTTCGAGAAAGCCATTTAACCAGATAAAAGTAAAATTAATATGCAAATTTTGTTCTGATTATTTATGTACGGTGAGCCAAAATCAAAACCTGCATCAATTAAAAAACGTTCAAAAATTAAATAAAAAACAAGTTTTTTTAACTGAAAGTAAGGAACGACGTTAAAACTTAAAACGAACAGAAATTATTCCGTATTTGAAAGGAGCTGTCCCCTCCTCAATGCTTCACTCTTTACGCTAAAGTTTGACTTTCTCACAACCCTATTTTTTTTAAACAATAAAAATCTTTAGCGTAAAGAGTTGGGCGTTTAGGAGGGGACAGTCCCTTTCATATACGTTATAATTTCTGTTTGTTTTAAGTTTTAACATCGTTCCTAATTTTCAGTTAAAAAAACTTGTTTTTTTTATTTAATTTACATTTAATATTGGTTATTGGGAAGTATACAGAAATTTTCAGGAGATATTTTTTCTCGTGGGGGGTTCGGAGGTGGGGTTACGGGGAGAATCTTTTCATGGAGGATGTTTCCTTTGGGGAAGGGACATTTCTATGAAGGGGGTGCCAGATTTCCCAGCATTATTTAAAAAACGATCAGAAATTAAATTTAAAAAAAAAATTTCAGTTGAAAAGTTTTTTTTTAACTGAAAGTAAGGAGCAACATTAAAACCTAAAACGAATAGAAATTATTACGTATATAAGGGAGTTCAGTCCCTAGACCTCGCTCTTTACACTAAAGTTTTTTTTAGTACTTTCAAAAGAGCTATGTATTCAAATTAACCGGCCTTTGTGATTCACGAGTTAATGATTCGAACAAAATTCGAACTTTAGCGTGAAGGGCAGGGAATTGACTAGGGGGCGAACTCTCTAATATACGTAATAAAAGCATACGAATATTGAAGGTCGTTACGTAAATTGCGTCAGAACAAAATTTCGAGAAAGCCATTTAGCCAAAAAAAGTAAAATTAATATGCAAATTTCGTTTTAATTTTTCATGTGCGGTGAGCCAAAATTAATGCTGCATTAATTCAAAAATATTCAGAAATTAAATAAAAAAAAAGCAAGTTTTTTTAACTGAAAGTAAGGAGCGACATTAAAACTGAAAACGAACAGAAATTATACCGTATTTGAAAGGGGATGTCAACTGTAGCGTATAGAGCGAGGCGTTGAGGAGGAGACAGCCCCTTTCATATACGGAATAATTTCTGTTCGTTTTCAGTTTTAATGTCGCTCCTTACTTTCAGTTAAAAAAAACTTTTTTTATATATTTAATCGTCTATTAAGGGAGTGGGAAGTTAAAGGAGTTGCAGGCCCCCTCAAATATAGTATGATTTATATTTCTTTAAGTGTAAATGTCACTTTTACTTTAAATATAAATAAAACAAAACAAAATTATCTATTATTATTTGGAGGAAATACCTATCGACCAAATTTTTGAATGTACCGATCCAATTTTTAAATGTAAGTGCATGTTGCCCCAATATATCTCGACAGGGGTTTTACTTTTGAATGATACATTTCTTGTGGATATTTTCATTGATAAATGGATTTTTCCTACATTCCCATTGAAAGATTATCCCATAGATTTAGAAAAATATATTTTGCCCCTTCACCAATGTTATGCAAGTTTATTGCGCCAAAAAACAAATGTAGCCTATGTAACACAGTTGACAGAATATACAGTATCGACAAAGGCTTTACTCGAATACTTAACTCGAATACTTTTTTTTTTTTTTTTTTTAATTGATAGGGGATCTTGAATGTATCTACAGTTCAAAAAGCTAATGAGAGATTAGTTTAAAATAAAGAAAACTTTATTTTTACTAATTGTTAAGCAAAGCACTGTCTATTTTATGTAGGCTCCTTACAGTATAAACCATATGTCTCTTGTTTCGGCAAAGTGTTCAGTCAAAGCGGGTAGCGATTCTGAGAAATCTATAGATAATGTTACAGATACAACTAGTTTTATTTTGTAGAAGATGTGACTACCCTAAGCTGCATGGAATTCGCTCTTTGAAACCCATTAAGTAACAGCTCTTTTACTTCCGCGTTGCGATTGTGTCAGATGCAACAGAACAGAAATTCCCGTAAAAAAGAATTGGCTTTCCGAAAAGTTCAGGATGTTAAATTTTTAGTTGCAATAACTATAATCAAAATATCACTTAATCTTGCCAAAATGCCTTTCCTCTTCCTTATCAAGTCAAATAGTTTGGTTTTCAAGCAAAAATGACTAAGCCTCGACCTATATTCCTTATCAATTGACGCATGAATTTGACAGTATCATGGAGTATCAATATCAGTTGATACCCTTATATTTGAAATCTTTTACACCATCTTGTCAGACCAAAAGTCCCTCAAGAAAAAAAGAACGGAAGACGGAAAACAATTATGTTTGTTTCTACTTCCACCTTTCATGATGAACTAATCTGTCATCTTTAGCACAAGGGGTCACACACTCTATTCTCCACCACCAAGCTGAAACCTTGGATTACGATTTGTTCTTCGACGCATTGAGTCAGATGCTCCCTTTGAGTCAGACGTGTCACACTTTTCACCAGGTTTGCACACTTTTTAGAACTGGGGCGTCCCTCGTATTAGCAACTAAGACACATTTCGTGAGCCCGATTTTTGGGTAGTTTTACGACAATTTACGTTTCGATTATACGATTTTATGAAGTTATTTATCATGTTGCTTAAAACATACTTTGAATATCTATAGAACGGGAATCTATGAATAGTCAAAGTTTTATTTTCCATTATATGGTTGAAGTTTTTGCTCAATGACAAGGCCGTAACTTAGGGATGGGTCAAGTTTCACCCCCCCCCCCCAAAAAAAAGCAGAAATTTTGTCCGACTCGTAATAAAATAACAAAAACGTATAAACGAATTTTTGATGCGGTTTGAAAAGTCTTTTGTAAAATCTTCCCCCATCAAAATAATGGATACTCCCTTGTAAGGCCGTATCCAGAAAAGGGGTTCGAACCCACCCCCTCCCCCCTAAATGTTTGTCCAACTCGTAAAAACATAACAAAAATGAGTATAAACTAATTTTTTATGCCTTTTTGAAGATTTTTTTGTAAGCCCCCCTCCCCGAAAAAGATCCTGGATGCGGCCATGCTCCTTTTTCCCATGATCTTTCCCATGATCCCTTTCCCATGATCCCAGAATTACTAATAGAAGATTTCTTGCGGGGCTACTTGCGGCCCGAGGACTACGGCATTATTTTTTGCACATATTATGTGAATATGTTTGCACACATTAAAAGTACCGTAGTAAATCCTATTTAGGATGCTCTGAAAAATCTGGTGAATTAAAGTAATAATCCATGAAGCTTTGAAAATTCGAGATGTGTATGGGCCCAAATAACCCCTTTTCCCCTTGCATATGATAGCCTGAGTGTGTGAGGACACGCGCTAATGTACTTCTTCATGCTTCATAGTATAACAGAAACAAGGTATATTTGACATCTCAGGGGTCCTTATACTATTTAATTTTAAAATTATCTTAAGATAAACGCCACGGAAAAGTAAAGAATACTGAAAGGGCCAAGCGTAAAGGGAATACAATTCGTTTAAGTTATATCTGTTTTTCCTTCTTCTTTACGTACACCAGCTTCGTATTTGTATGCCCTAGATAATTCTAACTGTAGGACGCTACTTGGGGTTGAGTGGCCCTCTCCCATTCTACCCCCCTCACATATCTGGTTTTATTTCTAGTTCAAATTAGTGAGTTCTAACCAGTTAAATAGGTAGGAAGGGGTAAGGCCGTACCCAAGATTTTTTGCCGGAGGGGTTTTACCCCAAAAAAAATTTCGGGTAGGGGGTTTACATAAAAACCCTCAAAAACACATACAAAATTTGTTTATATCCATTTTTGTTGCGTTTTTACGAGTCAGAAAAATATCTCGGGGAAGCGGGGGGGGGGTTCAAATCAGGTACCCTCTCCCCCTGAATACGGCCATGGGAAGGGCTACTTTGGGTTCGTGTTCTTCCATACCTCTCAAAAAATGTCCTTGTTTTTTCTTGTACTTCCAAATAACTCACCTGTTTTTGAATTTTATTGAAGTACCCCCCCCCCCCACGAAGATAAAATAATTCCCCCCCCCCCCCCCACGAAGATAAAATAATTAGGCCCGTAGCACGATCTCAGTTACTTATATGTCCCTATCACCCCACGAATATGAAGCTTGGCACTAAATATTTCCATCAATATTTCAAATCAAATTGCCTGTTTTATTTTGCATGTATAAGCGTTGTAGGCTACATATGTGATCATGTATGTGCATGTTTGGTTTCTTTTCTTTTTGTGTTACTCTACTATTTACATACGTTGTACAGCGAGCTACAAATAAATTTTTTATTGTTTGTTTTTAACAGACTTAATATTTTAAATGTAACAATGGTCCTAAATGTCATAATGGAATATGCAATACAACAAAATTCTCAATTCAATATTTTAGCCATTGAATCGTAAAGGTTGTTGCATGACAAGTAGCGCTACAATAAATCCTTCAGGTTTTATATCTGCTATGAATTAAATACAATTTTAAACAAACTTAGTCAAGTAATTAAATTCAGATGTCGCCATAACTGGTCGGTGTTGCACTTAAAAGATATTAAGTGACATCAAAGAAAAAACACGTCAACTATTTAGATAAATTTGCAAACAAGAAGGATTTAAATTTTTAACGGTTTTTGCAATGCTGGGAAAGAAGTTTCGTGTCATAGAACCCCATAGATTTAGAAACATTAAAGTTAGGTATATAGGCCTTCCACCCGAAAGGTCATCTACAAGTCTGATTAGAGTTACAAAAATTATGTTCCCGTTTATCATTTATTTTCTTTAGTTAAGGGTTGGGGTATCAAGCACTAGACTTAATGAGAAAGTGCATATTCTTATTTAATTAAAAAGAGGCAGAAGTTTATTCATCTCTTACAAGTTTCAAATTACCACCCAAGTTCATTACCTTAATTTAATTTATCAATGCATGAAAAAAATACTTTACAGATATTTCAGTGCAAAAAAGCTGCTTTAAAAGAAGAATGCCTTCCACTTAAGATTTGTTTCCAAATTTCATGTATATATCAAGCAGTTCGTGGTAACGAACTGTAAGTAAGGAGCGACCCGGCTCAATGGTAACCGAAACTCTAGAAAACGGGTTTTTGATACCAATAGATATATCAAAAGAATCAGATTTCAATGCTGATTTCAAATATATAATTTTCATCAAGTTTAGTGCTACCTATCAAAAATTACGCGTCTGAGAAAATTTGGCTGATTTTTGAAAAAAGGGGAAAAGGCCCCCTAAAATTTATAGAACCTTAATGAAAATTACACCATCATATTCAGCGTATCAGAGAGCCCAACTGTAGAGGTTTCAAGCTCCTATCTACAAAACTGTGTAATTTTACATTTTTTGCCAGAAGAAAGATCACGGATGCGTTTTTATTTTTTTGTTTGTTCTTGTTTTTTTTTTTTTTCCCAGGGGTTTTAGTAACGACCCAGTGGTCATATAAAATAGTGGGCTGGGTCATTGGAACGGAAATTAAAATTTATAGTGCCCTTTTTAATTGACCAAAAAAAATGGAGGGCAACTAGGCCCCCTCCCACGCTCATTTTTTTCCCAAAGTCACCCGATCAAAATTTTGAGATAGCCATTTTGTTCAACATGGTCAAAAATATGATAAAAATGTCTTTTGGGATGACTTGGTCCTCCAAAGTCCCCAGCGGGAGGGCTGAAAGTTATGAACTTTACTCAATGTTAACATATAGTATTGGTTATTGGGAAGTATCCAGACTTTTTCAGAGGAGATTTTGTCGGGTAGGGGGGGGCCGGCGCGGGCCGGGCGCTAGAGGGACGGAACTTTCCAGGAAGGAAGTTTTCATGGGGGAAGGGAAATTGCCATGAAGGGGGCGCCGGACTTGCCAGTATTATTTATTGGTTATTGGGAAGTATACAACCATTTTCAGGAAGGATTTATTCTGGAGGGGGGGGGGCTAGAGGAGGGGATTACTCTGGAGAATATTTCCGTGGAGGATGTTTCTTTGGGGTAAGGGACATTTCTATGAAGGGGGCGCCGGATTTCCAAGCATTATTTAAGAAACGATCAGAAGTTAAATAAAAAAAACAAGTTATTTCAACTGAAATGTAAGAAGGAATATTAGAACTTAAAACGAACAGAAATTATAACGTATGTGAGGGGGTTCTCCCCCAAGTCAATACCTTGCTCTTTACGCTACAGTTTTTTTTTAGTGCTTTCAAAATAGCTATCTATTCTAATTAAACAGCCTTTGTGATTCAGGGGTTTGTGAATCAAAATTTTTTTTTACTTTTAACGTAAAGAGCGTGGTATTGACTAAGGGGAGAACCCCTTCATATAAGTAATAACATATACGTAATAAAAAAAAACAATAAAAAAACAAGCGATACGGCTCAATATTAATCGAAACTTTTAAAAACAAAATTTTGATGTCAATAAATGTATCAAAAGAATGTGTTTATAATGCTGATCCTAAATATATAAATTTTATTAAGTTTAGTATTACTCATCAAAGGCTACGAGCCTGAGAAAATTTACTCGATTTTTTAAAGAGGGGGAAACATCCCCTACAAGTGAAAGAATTTTAATGAAAATCACACCGTCAGATTCAGCGTATCAGAAAACCCTATTACATAGGTTTCAAGCTCATATCTGCAAAAATCTGCAACTTTGTATTTTTTGCCAGAAGAAAAATATACGAATATAGAAGTTAGTTACGTAAGTTAATTTGTAAAGACATCCATTTAGCAAAAGAAAAGTAAAATTTTTATGCAAATAAAAGCTGCATTAACTAAAAAACGATCAGAAATTAAATAAAAAAAACAAGTTTTTTAAACTGAAAGTAAGGAGCGACATTAAAACTTAAAACCAACATAAATTATTCCGTATATGAAAGTGGCTGTCCCCTCCTCAACGCCTCGCTCTTTACGCTAAAGTTTGACTCTGTCTCACAACTTTATTTTTTAAAACAATAAAAAACTTTAGCGTAAAGAGCGAGGCGTTGAGGAGGGGACAGCCCCTTTCATATACGGAATAATTTCTGTTCGTTTTAAGTTTTAATGTCGCTCCTTACTTTCAGTTTAAAAAACTTGTTTTTTTATTTAATTTCCAAAAGAGAGACCGTATGATGGATATCCAAGTGTAACAATACTTGTCTTTTTTACTAATTTTACTCCCTTCGCTATATATATATATATATATATATATATATATATATATATATATATATATATATATATATATATATATATATATATATATATATATATATTTATGAAGGGACGTACACGGGGGGGGGCTGGTAGTGCCTGGATCTCCCTGAAGTCTTACATTTTCTTGAATTTAGGGCACTTCTTTTTCATTTTATAGAATACAATTTGCTGTTTTTTTGTATTATTGGACTCTCAATTTTTTTACTACCCCCCCCTCCCGAAAAATGGTTAGACCTTTATGTATATATATTACACTAAGGTGTTGCGATTTTAATATTAAAATGTCTAATCTTAAATTTATTAGGTTGGTAAATGGTAGTAATTTCTTTTATTCCTTAAAACTAAATTTGTAAATCTATTTGGGGTCTTCAGCATGTAAGGAGGATTTCGTCAATATTTGTAAGTCATGCACTTATTTTAAGGAGCTTCTACCCCTCCCCTAAAAATGGACATCATCATAAATGAACTCGTGTTAACAATGGTGGTATGACAGACCATATTGAAAGATGAAGAAGAGTCTCAAATGCACCTGCTTGACAGAATTCTTTTAAAAAGTATTTTCAAAGTACGTCCAAAAAATCTACTGGCAAAAGCAGGCGAATAGTTAATCCTTCACTGAGATTCACTGACAGAAGGATTTTGAGAGCAGCTTACATCTTCAGTCAACAAGTCCAATTGTTCTAGTCAATCTTAATCTGTCTAAACAGAGGCCTTTGTGTATCCAACACTTAAGACAGAGATAGTGCCAGCTCTTGACAGGCAATCCGTACTTCACCAGCCCATCCATAAGATTGTATACCTAGGTGGACAGAAAGATCCGGCTGTTTTGAATGCCGCAAAACAACGATAACACTCATAGAGAGGAGATATGTTTGGGATATGTTTAGGATATGTTTGATATACAGAAAATGTTTTGCCAAAACTATATATTCATGCTTTCTCTTCAATTTTTTAGCCATTTTTTTAATGTATTATCGCTAATGTGTGTGGCTTTAATGTGCTATCACTAAGAGATAATTATCATTCGATAACTCAGGTTCGGAATCAACTTTTTTGCTCCCTTTGATCCAAGACAGAGACTCTTGAAAGCAAATTGGATGCAAATTAGACTACTTTTGTGTGTCTGTGTATAATTATGTCTTTATGCAAAAATTTAATGGATATACATACAGTCCAAACATAATGAACGGTTAACATTTATTCATTAATAATAGTTTCACATTAGTAATTAGGGACGAATTTTTGATTTTTCATTTTTACGATCTGGGGGCTATATCCCCCCCCCCCAAAAAAATACAATTTCGGCCAAAATTTTTCACGACTTCCTTCAGATAAATATCAAGGGGAGATTTAACTCAATTGACATCGGAAACATATCCAAGGGGAAGGATGGCATGGTTGAATTTAGTTTTGAACTTTACAAGCAAAGATAAGATTCTTGTGTTATTGTGTAGAAATGAGATAGAGGACACTTTTGCTGACACTCTTTCACACTTAAAAAGTCCTGTCTTACAGGAGATGTAAACTCTTATCAAGAATGCACTGCCTTCTTGGAAAAGCTTATGATTTTATGCCCAAAATTTATTAGTTGCTCATCCGGCAGATTATTTTGTTGTCTCTATGTTGACATTTCCACAGCTTTACATGCTTGCATAACATATAATTCTATGTAATGATCGATTCAACTGGGTACTACCTATGTTGCGGATAATATTTCCTTTGTGAGATAACAAAACGCAAGTGTGAAAGTTTCTACAGTGTAGTGCGAAAGCACCGTTAGTGTGTTAGCGTTAATTGACAATTTTGTTATCACTTGGAAGCTTTGATTCAGCATTTTTTTAATCCACCGAATTGAATTTTATAAAATTGCTTTGTGTTTTTTCTCTTTTTTTAAGAGTGAAAAGTGCATTGAAAAAGCAATATTTTCCTTTTTTAAGCATATTAATCTATCCCTCTAAACAATTTCCACGTAATCTGAAGTTAGTGAATTAAAAGATAGAAGTTTCTTGTCCTTTCGGCATAAGTTGTAGCTGAAGGCTTCTTGCAAAATCGTCTGTTTCAAGAGAACGCAACCTTAAAATAGGAAAAAGGCCCTCAGCGTTGGTCCAAGTGCTGAGACAAATATACCCAATAAAATATACAAAAATAGACACCTCTCATATGAGATAATACGCATATACAGGATGAGGCTCTGTTGCCCTATTACACGACCTTCAAAACGAAAAATTATTCACTCAACTATCAACTTTTTAGCAGAATGGTAAACTTGTTGTAGGCCTACCTTATTTGAATCAGAATGAAGAAAATATTTACAATCTGTAGGTCTGGAAGACCAAAGTGTATACATGGCCCCTTTAACACGATTTAGATGAAAGACAGAGGACAATTTACAAACAAAGTTATTTTTGTCAAAATTATAATGTGTTGTCTTGTTGTATAGGCTATATTTTTTATATTGGTTCTTCCTTTTTTTTCGGCGGTCCTGGGTAGTAAGGGCATAGTCTAATTCAAGTGCATTTTGTCGTGATGTCAATAAAGGAGGACAATTTTTTCTTTTTGAGCTCTTTGTCTCTTAATTAATTGAAAAAAAACTTTCCATAAAAGAAATTTTTCAAAGAAAAGTAAAGAGCCATAATAATTTTAAGACCAGCAGAAATCATTTTCTATAGTAGTTCAGACTCAAAATGACCAGAAATTACTATTAAAGAATAAATGTAACCCAAAACAAAAAGAAATTAAATAAACAATCATAAGAAACAAACATATAACAGGTACTAATATAAATTAATAAATAAACATCAAAACGAGTAAAAATTAAATTAAATATTCAAATGAAACTTAAAATGACCAAAAATCCCCGTAAGTGTTTGGCAACTACACCGTTCCCTAACTGTAAAAGTGTAAAGCTTACTGTGTCATTGGCGCTCTACTGAAAACTATATGTGTCTTGAACAGTCTAGTATGTGTCTTGAACAGTAAGTACTAAGATTAGAAAAAAAAGAAAACTGCAATCGTTTCAGAAAAGCAGCTGTTTAATATTTTGCCACTTTGAAGTGTAAAATGAAAGTTAATGAAACTATTTTGCTACTTTGAATTGTAAAATGAAACTTAAAATGACCAAAAATCCCCCTAAGTGTTTGGCAACTACACCGTTTCCTATCTTTAAAAGTGTAAAGCTTACTGTGTCATTGGCACTATACTGAAAACTATATGTGTCTTTAACACTCTAGTATATGTCTTGAACAGTAAGTACTAAGATTAGAAAAAAAAAGAAAACTAAAATTGTTTCAGAAAATCAGATGTTTAATATTTTGACACTTTGAAGTGTAAAATGAAATTTAAAATGACCAAAAATCCCCGTAAGTGTTTGGCAACTACACCGTTCCCTAACTGTAAAAGTGTAAAGCTTACTGTGTCATTGGCGCTCTACTGAAAACTATATGTGTCTTGAACAGTCTAGTATGTGTCTTGAACAGTAAGTACTAAGATTAGAAAAAAAAATAAAGCTACAATCGTTTCAGAAAAGCAACTTTTTAATATTTTGCCACTTTGAGGTGTAAAATGAAACTTAAAATGACCAAAAATCCCCGTAAGTGTTTGGCACCTACACCGTTCCCTAACTGTAAAAGTGTAAAGCTTACTGTGTCATTGGCACTCTACTGAAAACTATATGTGTCTTGAACACTCTAGTATGTTTCTTGAACAGTAAGTACTAAGATTAGAAAAAAAGAAAGCTACAATCGTTTCAGAAAAGCAAATGTTTAATATTTTGCCACTTTGAAGTGTAAAATGAAATTTAAAATGACCAAAAATCCCCGTAAGTGTTTGGCAGCTACACCGTTCCCTAACTGTAAAAGTGTAAAGCTTTGGGCATAGTCTAATTCAAGTGCATTTTGTCGTGATGTCAATAAAGGAGGACAATTTTTTCTTTTTGAGCTCTTTGTCTCTTAATTAATTGAAAAAAACTTTCCATAAAAGAAATTTTTCAAAGAAAAGTAAAGAGCCATAATAATTTTAAGACCAGCAGAAATCATTTTCTATAGTAGTTCAGACTCAAAATGACCAGAAATTACTATTAAAGAATAAATGTAACCCAAAACAAAAAGAAATTAAATAAACAATCATAAGAAACAAACATATAACAGGTACTAATATAAATTAATAAATAAACATCAAAACGAGTAAAAATTAAATTAAATATTCAAATGAAACTTAAAATGACCAAAAATCCCCGTAAGTGTTTGGCAACTACACCGTTCCCTAACTGTAAAAGTGTAAAGCTTACTGTGTCATTGGCGCTCTACTGAAAACTATATGTGTCTTGAACAGTCTAGTATGTGTCTTGAACAGTAAGTACTAAGATTAGAAAAAAAAGAAAACTGCAATCGTTTCAGAAAAGCAGCTGTTTAATATTTTGCCACTTTGAAGTGTAAAATTAAAGTTAATGCAACTATTTTGCCACTTTGAATTGTAAAATGAAACTTAAAATGACCAAAAATCCTCCTAAGTGTTTGGCAACTACACCGTTTCCTATCTGTAAAAGTGTAAAGCTTACTGTGTCATTGGCACTCTACTGAAAACTATATGTGTCTTTAACACTCTAGTATGTGTCTTGAACAGTAAGTACTAAGATTAGAAAAAAAGGAAAGCTGAAATTGTTTCAGAATAGCAAATGTTTAAGATTTTGCCACTTTGAAGTGTAAAATGAAATTTAAAGTGACCAAAAATCCCCGTAAGTGCTTCGCAACTACACCGTTCCCTAACTGTAAAAGTGTAAAGCTTACTGTGTCATTGGTGCTCTACTGAAAACTATATGTGTCTTGAACACTCTAGTATGTGTCTTGAACAGTAAGTACTAAGATTAGAAAAAAAGAAAGCTGCAATCGTTTCAGAAAAGCAACTGTTTAATATTTTGCCACTTTGAAGTGCAAAATGAAACTTAAAATGACCAAAAATCCCCGTAAGTGTTTGGCAGCTACACCGTTCCCTAACTGTAAAAGTGTAAAGCTTACTGTGTCATTGGCGCTCTACTGAAAACTATATGTGTCTTGAACAGTCTAGTATTTGTCTTGAACAGTAAGTACTAAGATTAGAAAAAAAGAAAGCTACAATTGTTTCAGAAAAGCAACTGTTTAATATTGTGCCACTTTGAAGTGCAAAATGAAACTTAAACTGACCAAAAATCCCCCTAAGTGCTTGGCAGCCACACCGTTCCCTAACTGTAAAAGTGTAAAGCTTACTGTGTCATTGGTGCTCTACTGAAAACTATATTTGTCTTGAACAGTCTAGTATATGTCTTGAACAGTAAGTACTAAGATTAGAAAAAAAGAAAGCTGCAATCGTTTCAGAAAAGCAACTTTTTAATATTTTGCCACTTTGAAGTGTAAAATGAAACTTAAAATGACCAAAAATCCCCGTAAGTGTTTGGCAACTACACCGTTCCCTAACTGTAAAAGTGTAAAGCTTACTGTGTCATTGGCGCTCTACTGAAAACTATATGTGTCTTGAACAGTAAGTACTAAGATTAGAAGAAAAAGAAAGCTGCAATCGTTTCAGAAAATCAGCTGTTTAATATTTTGCCACTTTGAAGTGTAAAATGAAACTTAATGAAACTATTTTGCCTCTTTGAAGTGTAAAATGAAACTTAAAATGACCAAAAATCACCGACTAAAGTTTTGACTAAAGTTTTTTATTGTTTAAAAAAATAAAGTTGTAAGACAGAGTCAATTTTTAGCGTAAATAGCGAGACGTTGAGGAGGGGACAGTCCCTTTCATATACGGAATAATTTCTGTTCGTTTTAAGTTTCAATGTCGCTCCTTACTTTCAGTTAAAAAAAAAACTTGTTTTTTTTTATTTAATTAAATATAAAACCCAACTAAAAGTAGTATACAGGGGGATCAAGTCATAATAAAAGACATATTTATTAAATTTTCGACTATGTTGAACAAATGGCTATCTCAAAATTTTAGTTGGGTGACTTCGGGAAAAAAGTGAGCGTGGGAGGGGAACCAATTTGTCCTCCATTTTTTTGGTCACTTAAAAAGGACACTAGAACTTTTAATTTCCGTTCAAATGAGCCCTGTTACGATATTCTAGGACTACTGGATCGATACGATCACCCCCGGGAAAAAATAAATAAAATAAATAAACACGCATCCGTGATCTTTCTTCTGACAAAAAATACAAAATTCCACATCTTTGCAGATAGGAACTTGAAACTTCTACAGTAGGGTTCTCTGATACGCTGAATCTGATGGTGTGATTTTCTTTAAAGTTCTATGACCTTTGGGTTTTTTTCCCCTCTTTTTTCGAAAATAAGGCACATTTTCTCAGGCGCGTAAGTTTGGATGGGTAAGACTTAACTTCATGAAACTTATGTATTTGAAATCAGAATAAAAATTTCATTATTTTGATGTATCTATTGGTATCATATTCCGTTTTTTAGTTTCGGCTGCTATTGAGCCGGGTGGCTCCTTACTTACAGTTCATTACCACGAACTGTTTGATTTAGGCTCTTGGTGATATTAAATGACCGAGTTACAATTTTTCACACTAGGCTCATTTTAGAATAATATTAAAACTATCTCTGTAATTAAAATCTCAGTTTAAAGTAGTTTAAGCCAAAACTCAGTCATAGAAAATCGTCAAGGATTGAATTAATCATAAAACCCAAATCTGCGTTAGACGCCATTACTTCTCAACAGAATGACTTATTTCTTTTTCATTTGTTTTTTTTTCTTGTTTTCAGTTGCTTCTATGTTGTCGACGCTTAACTAATCGATCCAACTTGTATAATTGAGATGTAGAAATGAGATGGCTTGGACGCGTTTGCAGACGAGGACGAAGGATGATAGGTTACCAAAAAATGTCCTTGCTAGTCAACCATATAGGGCCAGACGAAAGCGGATCGTTTATAAATAGGATGCGAGAAAATCGTGAGAAAAGATTTAAAGAAAATCGGAACCCCTTGAATAGATTGGGATTGAAGAGAAGCGTACGTAGCTCTGATGGCCTCATCCGGCTTGGTGCTGCAGCGAGTTGTTAGTAGTAGTAGTAGGCAATAAATCTAATTTTAGAGAAATGTCACATAGCCGAGTTTGATTTTTAACAACCGAGATATGCCATTTCCAGACATCACAGAAAAGAAAAAAATGTCGACTAAGTACTCAAATTAATTCGGTTTGTTTAAAACTATGTTTATGTACAACATATCTTTTTCTAGGTTTTGCCATTCATAAGACCAAAGTTTGACCAAAGACTATAACAAACTAATATCAGAGGGAACTTCGCCACTTGTGTATGAGTTTAATTGGAGTTCCAAATCACTGTTGTCCCCGGGAGAGTACAATCAGGAGGATTCTAAATATCAAAAACATTTAATTGAGTAAAAAATGGGTCTAAAGTAGACCTGTCCAGTTTAACTGAACAGCGACTTTTTACGGCATTGTTTTTGGAGGAGGGAGGTAATTAAAAAGCATACCCGAAATTACAGAAACACAGATTGAACGTGGTAAGCTAACCTTATGCTCATGGCTCTACTTTTTGTTTTCCAAGCTCTGAAATAATTTCTTGGTCGAATTGGAGTAAAATATGGTTCTGTATTAGTGTTCTAAGCATATTTGAACAAAACTTAAGACTTTCTGTCACGACATATGAAGCTAAGAGAGGAAAGGAAATAATAAATGAAAAATAAAACCAAAAAAGGGGTGAGAAAACGAGGATTTTGTCAGCCAGTGGCAAAACATGAAGACGAAAAGCAAGCAAATATTTCGACAAGGACCTCCGCCAAGTCGTTCTCAGTGCTAAACAAAAAAGAAAAACAAAAAAGAAAAAAAAAACAACAAAAATACAACCTTTTGGAGTTTACTGCACAAGATACGAGTTTTTCGTCTTGTTTTTCCTCTTCATGTTTTGCCACTGGCTGACAAAATCCTCGTTTTCTCACCCCTTTTTGGTTTTATTTTTCATTTATTATTTCCTTTCCTCTTTTAGATTCATATGTCATGTATAGCCAGTTTGGTCTTAGAACGTTTTTTTTCTGACACGAATCTGATTTTTTTTTTTTTTTTTTTTTTTTAATGTGCTTTATATTGATTATAAAGTAGTTAATCATACGGTTATTAGGAACTGAAAAAAAACCAAAAAAAATACGAATATTACCTGTGATTCTTGCACCAACGTCCCCGCCAAAGGAAGCCTGTTTCTCGCATTTCCACTTAGAGCCTCTTGATCCTGTCCGGTGTGCAGTGCTTTTGGAGCTGCTGTCTGTTGTACTTTGGGGATTATAAGTCCGTCCATTAAGAGATTTGGAATAAGATTTAGGTCCTACAAAGAAAATTTCGTTAATATTCACTATAATATACTATACATTATGTGGTTGATTTGGTGAGAATTAAATAAAAAAACAAGTTTTGTTGCTCAAAGTAAGGATTGACATTAAAACTTAAGACGAACAGAAATTATTCTGTATATGAAAGGGGATGTCCCCTCCTCAACGCCTCGCTCTTTGCGCTAAAGTTTTTTATTGTTCTAAAAAATAGAGTTGTGAGAAAGAGTCAAACCCTTTCGCGTAATTTTTGACGAGTAAGATTAAACTTGATGAAACTTAGATGTTTGAAATCAGCATAAAAATCTGATTCGTTTGATGCATCTATTGGTATCAAAATTCCTTTTTTCAGAGTTTCGGTTACTATTGAGCGGGGTCACTCCTTACTTACAGTTCGTTACCACGAACTGTTTGATCTAGGAATTGTTTATGTAAAAGTATCTGATACGATACACTCATGAATTGATATTTAGTAGCCATTAATAATAATAATAATAGTAATAATTTATTTTTACCTGACTATAGGAATGAAGTGGAGTAACACAAGAAAAAAATACATAAAATACATTTAACATCAACACAAATAATGGTCAGCACAAACATCAACATCAACACTAGTAACAATTCCAATTAGAGTACAAGATTGGGGAATTATGGATTACAAGGGCGGAAGAAATGGGAGAGGAGGGGTTGAGAACAATTGAGCTAAAGGTTTGAAAAAAGTGCTTCAAGAATGATTTATTAACCTACATATAAGAACTGGAGAAATTATACATGGATAATTTTTAATATCTAATTTGATTTTTGATTAATTTGATTTTGACTAACTTGTTTTATTCCTAACCACATTAATCATAAGATTAATAAACGAAATCGCTAAGCCCGCATTCAAGGGGAAGTGTTTACGGGGTTTGAATCCCCCTTGAAATTTATAATCAATTATCATAAACGTAACTAAAATTCATATAAAGTAATTTTGATGTATTTTTTAAAGTTATTTGTAACCCCAGACTCCCTCACCCCGAAAGAAAACGCACCCCTGAACAATAATCCTGGATACGCCCTTGGAAATCACATTACTGTTGCGTTTTCCACGTGCCTAAAATTCGCGCTATGAAAGTATCCTGAGCAGCGTCTGCTTGATGAGAAAAATCGGAATTATTTTCGAGCTTGATTTATGTATTTGATACGAATCATTTTTATCCAACTAGAAATACCGGACACAATCCAGACAGATTGGACTGCCAGTGATAAAATCGTTTTTTATAGGCAGGTATAAGAGAAATAGCACTCTGGGTTTAAGAATTAACACCTCCTTTCCATGTCATTTAACAAGTCAAAGATGAAATTCTTGACATGCATTTGCGCAGGGTGCTCTTGAGGCTCTTTTCTACTTCCCAAAATATCAGTATTTTCCACATAATTTCTTAGGTTTTCCATAAAATACCCCTATTTTGCACGTTTAACCCTCCCCCCCCCAGTGGAAAAAAGTTCCAGCGGACGTATTTTGTAGTCGTTTTGTGTACCAAACGATTCATACTTATAACGGGTCTAAAATTTTACCTGGTGGCACTGCAAGATGAAAAATTTCTAAACTTTGAATGAAAAAAGATATCACAAGGAAGGACACTAGAAAACTAATTTAAAATATGCCTATATTTCTGCTTACTTTATATTTTAAAATGGATTTTAATTTCAAATTGGAACTTTTTTGGAATGCATTTTTTAGTTAATAATTTTAGAAAGTCACGTAGAGGCACTGATCAGTTGTATAAAAGAACAAAATTAAGAAAGAAAAGAGACAGCTGATGACAAGTCTTTTATTTTGACAATGGGATATTCTTCTCGATTTTGCCGGAAACGGATTTCACCACAAGAGGGTTAATTTGCCCGCTTTTGAGCAAACGATACGACTTATTGTTCTCAAGAGATGTCTCTTTCTGTCATCGGCATTGTCCTTTTCACAACAGCTGATTTCAATAGGAAGAAACTATGTGAATATTGAAAGTTTAGAAAAACAAAGGATACATCCCATTCCCCTTAGATGCTATAAAAGGGCAAATCTCTGGTCTAACTGGACAATTGCGCCGAGATGCAACTTTTTCAAGTTGATACATGATATAATGTGTGGGCCTGCATCTTGAAGTGAAGAGCACAATCACCACTTTGATCCGATAGATTTCTTATTATTTTAGATCCTTATTATTTTATACTATCTTATTATTTTATATTAACATCTATTTTAGAAACAAGAGGTACAAATTTTCAATTATTAACTTAAATAAATTTTACTCTTTATTGTGCTTTTTCCCCTCCTCAACGGCTGGCTCTTTACGCTAAAGTTTGGCTCTTTGTTACAACCCTACTTTTTGAAACAATAAAAACTTTAGAGTAAAGAGTGAAGCGTTGGGGAGGAGACAGTTCCTTTCATATACGGAATAATTTCTGTTCATTTTAAGTTTTAATGTTGCTCCTTACTTTCAGTTGAAAAAAACTTGTTTCTTTTTTAAATTTAACTTCTGAACCTTTTCAACTAATAGAGGTTTGAATTTGGCTCACCTTAAATGAAAAATTAAAACAAAATTTGCATATTAATTTTGGCCGACTTATTCCGTATATGAACAACCCCCCCCCCCCCCCCAATACCATGCTCTTTACGCTGAAGCTGTTATCACTTCTAAAAAAACTCCCCATTCTAATTAAAAAAAAAACGTGTTTCAGTAGATGCTCTTAAGAAATTGGGACAAACAGTCAAACTTTAGCGTAAAGAGCAAGGTATTAAGGAGGGGGCAACCCATCGTCTATGGAATAACTCCCGTTTGTTTTTCGAATAATGTCGATAACCCCAAGTTTTCAAAAAGCCAGAATATAATTTGTACTTTACTGAAAAAAAATCAAATGAATTTACTGAAAAAAAATCTGCATTGTCAGTTTAATATACATATACTGATATTTATTCCTTAAAATCTTAATTGATTTTTGATTTCTTAAATTTATAAAAGTGAAAACATTAAAAAAAAATTCAGTAAAGTACAAATTATAGTCTGGTTTTTAGAAAGCAAAGAGTTTAGAACCCTACTCATATTAATTTCTACTCGTTTTGAGTTTCACTCTTATTTGCTTTAATTTCTGTTTGTTTTGGGTTTCATTTATTTATTGACACTGATTTGTGGTATTTGTATTCTTGGTAGATTATTTGATTCTATTTTAGTTCATTTTTGGTTTAATGGAGCTCTTTATTTTGTTTGTTAAACTTAGTTTGTCGAAAAAGTTTTTTTAATTAATAACTTAATTTTTTAATCAACAAAACAGTTCCCGTTCGAATCAGAAAACCCTTTCCAACAAAATAGATGTTGTTTCTATCCACTTTGAAAACATCAACTGATGTAACAGTGACAAGATAAACCATGACACAACAGTATAAAATATCTTTAATGATACGCTTCAAACGAGAAACTGAGCCTCTTCTAAAGTTAAACAACCAACCCTCTCCATAAAAATCTTAAGTACCCCCCTGGGCATAGCTTACAACCCTTGCCCCTAATCTCTGGGGATTGCTTCAACCCCAAAGACCTTGTTATTATGATAATTAGACCATTTTGAATAGAATAGCTATCTTAAAATTTCTATTAGATGCATTTCGGGACAATACGACGTGTATGTGTGTGGGGGAGGGCTAGTTGCCCTCCGATCAATTTGGCTTTTAAAAAGAACACTAGAGCGTCTGATTACCAATCCAATGAGCCCCCTCCGAAGTTTATATGACCATGCTTTCTATAAAAACCTTATATGTCCCCAGGGGATGATATACAACCCTATCCTGAGGGCTGGGCTTTTTTTATCCTAAAAGACATAATTTCAAGACCTTTCTGATACGCTGAACAAAATGGCTATCTCAAAATTCTGAGTAGAAGTGTTTGTGGAAATTATGGGCATGGGGGGAGGGGCATTTGCCCTTTGATCACTTTGTACTAATAAAAAAGGCAATAGTCTTCTCAATTTCCAATCAAATGAGCCCTTTTTGAAGCTTCTACGACAAAATTTTCTATAAAAACCTTATATGCCCCAAGGACATAACTTACGACCCTTGTCTTGCGGGCTATTGGGGGAATATTGTCATCCTCAAAAGACATAATTTCCAGACCTTTCAACTATGTTGAACAAAATGGCCATGTCAAATTGTTTATTGGAAATGTTTGGGGAAATGATGGACGTGGGGGGGATTCTCCCTCCGAATACTTTCGACTATTAAAAAAGGGAATATCCTTTTCAATTTCCAATCGAATGAGCTCTTTTTGAAATTTTTACGACAACGTTTTCTATAAAAACATTATATGCTCCCAGGGCATAACTTACAACCTCAGCCTTCAGGGCTGTGGGGGGTAGTGTCATCCCCAAATACCTAATTTCCGGATTTTTCAACTACGTTCCACAGAATGGCTATCCCAAAATTTTGATTGTATGTGTTTGGGGAAATGGTGGGCGTGAGAGGGTTGTTAGTTACCTCCCAATCACTTTCGACTATTAAAAAGGCCACTAGCCCTCTCAATTTCCGATTAAATGAGCCCGTTTTGAAGTTTCTATGACAACACTATCTATACAAACCTGAAATTCCCCAGAGCATCACTTATAACCTTTGCCCTGGGGGCTCTGGGGGCTCCATCCTCAAATATATAATTTCCAGAACTTTAAACTACGTTGAACAAAATGGCTATCTCAAAACTTTGATTGGATGTGTTTGGGGAAATCGTGGAGGTGAGAGGGGGTTAGGTGCCCTTCAATCACTTTTGACTATTAAAAAGGGCACTAGCCCTTTCAATTTCCAGTCGAATGAGCCCTTTTTGAAGTTTCTACAACATCGTTTTCAGTAAGAACCTTATACGCCCCAGGCCGTAACTTACAACCATGAGGTATGTGGGGGGGGGGTGTCATCCTCTAAGACATAATTTCCAGAACTTTCAACTACGTGAAAAAATGGCTATCACAAAATTTTGATTGTTATATGTTTGGGGAAAGAAATGTTGAGCGTGAGAGGGGGTTAGTTGCTCTCCAATCATTTTCAATTATTAAAAAGGGCACTAGCCATTTTAATTTCCAATCGAATGAGCCCTTTTTGAAGTTTCTACGACCACGCTTTCTATACAAACCCTATATGCTGCTAGGGTATAACTTACAACCCTTACCCTGAGGGCTGTGGGGGGTTGTCATCATCAAAGACCTGATTTCGAAAACTTACAACTACGTTGAACAAAATGCCTATCTATAAACTTTGATTGAGGGGGGGGGATTTTCATCCTCAAAGAACTAATTTCCAGAGCTTTCAACTACGTTGAGAAAAATGTTTATCTCAAAATTTTGATTGGATATTTTTGGGGAAAAGGTGGGTGTGAGACGGGGGTTAGTTGCCCTCCAATTACTTTTTACTATTAAAAAGGGCACTAGCCCTTTGAATTACCAATCGAATGAGCCCCTTTGGATGTTTCTACGACAAAGAATTGAATAGTAGCCGTTTATGCCCCCAGGGCATAACTTACAACTTTAGCCCTGACGGCTCTGGAGGGAGTGTCATCCTCAAAGACCTAATTTCCAGAACACTTAACTACGTTCAACAAAATGGCTATCTGAAAGTTTTTATTGAATGTGTTTCTGGAAATGGTGGACATGAGAGAAGGGTTAGTTGCTCTCCATTCACTTTTGACTATTAAAAAGGACACTAGCCTTTTCAATTTCCAATCAAATGAGACAATTTTGAAGTTTCTACGACAATTTTTTTATAAAAACCTTATATTCCCCCAGGGCATAACTTACAACCCTTGCCCTGTGGGCTTTCAGGGGTTGTCATCCTCAAAGACCTAATTTCCAGAAATTTCAACTACGTTGAACAAAATGTATATCTCAAAATTTTGATTGGATGTGTTTGGGGAAATGGTGGGCGTGAGAGGGGGGTTAGTTTCCCTCAAATCACTGTCTAACACCTAAAAAAGCACTAGCCCTTTGAATTATTAAACGCATGAGCCCTTTTCAGTTTTTTACGAAAAAGTTTTCAATAAAAACATTACATGCTACCAGGGTAAAGATTATAACCTTAGCCCTGAGGTCTCTGGAGGGAATGTCATCCTGAGACACCTAACTTCCAGAACTCTTAACCACGTTGAACAAAATGGCTATCTGAAAGTTTTTATTGAATGTGTTTGTGGAAATGGTGGGCGTGAGAGAAGGGTTAGTTGCTCTCCATTCACTTTTGACTATTAAAAAGGACACTAGCCTTTTCAATTTCCAATCAAATGAGCCAATTTTGAAGTTTCTACGATAATTTTTTTTATATAAAAACTTTATATTCCCCCAGGTCATAACTTACAACCCTTGCCGTGTGGGCTTTGAGGGGTTATCCTCCTCAAAGACCTAATTTCTAAAATTTTCAACTACGTTGAACAAAATGGATATCTCAAAATTTTGATTGGATGTGTTTGGAGAGAGGGTGGGCGTGAGAGGGGGGTTAGTTGCCCCCCTCACTTCGACTATAATCACTTTCGACTATTAAAAAGAGCACTAGTCCTGTGAATTCCCAATCGAATGAGCCGTTTTCGAAGTTTCTACGACAAAGCTTTCTATAAAAACCTTATTTGCCTCCAGGGCATAACTTTACAACCCTTGCCATGAGGGCTTTTGGGGATTGTCCTCCTAAAACATAATTTCTATCTGGAAATCAACTATGTTGAACAAAATGGCTTTCTCAAAATTTTGATTGGATGTGTTTGGGGAAATAGTGGGCGTTGAAGGGGTGTTAGTTGCCTTCGAATCATTTTCGACTATTAAAAAGATCACTAGCCATTCCAATTTCCAATCGAGTGAGCCCTTTTCGAAGTTTCTACAATAACTCCTTCGATACGAAGTACCCTGGTCTAAAGGAAAAAAAGGGAAAAATAATACATTGTCCATGGGCGCACGTAGCTTCTTCTCTAGGGGGGGCAGCCGATTCTGTGATGAAGGGTGGGGTTGAAGTTATATTGGCAGTTCACAGAACCTTACATTGCTAGCAAGTTCTATCACATCCATGAAATATTTATTAATAAGTAATCACCAAAAATCATAAATCATCAATAAGTTTCGGCATTAATAAATCTTCTTCACTTACTTGACTTACTTTCGAAGACATTATGGATAATTGCTTCTTGTTTGACTTTTATTCTGTCATTCTAGTTAATTTATTTCCAGCTTTTACAACCATCTACCTTTTATCAACTGCTTTTTTAACCATCTACCTTTTATCAACTGCTTTCTCTACCATATTTAGTGTAAATTTGAAGTTCTAGGGGGGCAACTGCTCCCCTTTGCCCCCCACCGCTTCCGTACGCCCATGACATTGTGCCAACATCGTTCTTTACTTAGGCAGCACTATTGCGCTGTCTATGATTCCTTAGATTTTAAGGGGTGTTTTCCCCCATTTCAAAAACCAGGCAAATTTTCTCAGGCTCGTAACTTTTGATGGGTATTAATCTTTATGAATCTTATATATTTGGAATCAGCATAATAAGCCGGTTCTTTTGATATATCTGTTGATATTAAAACTCCATTTTTTAGAGTTTCGGTTACTAATGAGGCGAGTCGCTCCTTACTTACAGTTCGTTACGACGAACTATTTGACAAGCAGAGATTGTTTGCAATAAGATGGGCGCTACCCACCCTCGAAACCCCTAACACGCAAGGCATAAAAAAAATCCAGAGAATCAAGGGGATTTGAGAGGTGTTTTTTTTTATTTATTTATTTAATTTGACTACTTAATACTTTAAAGAGCTTAACTGCATATGAAGATCTCATTAAAACTTAAATGTTTGATTTTTTCTAATTTTTGAATATATTTATAATTTATATAGAAATATATAATTGTGGAAGTTTTCACTCAACCAATTCAAACAAAAGGTTTCATTTTCATTGTCCTTAGTACTTTGATTTTATGCTCCATTCATAAAGCATATGCCCTATCGCACACATCTTTTCACTGGAAACTAAATACAAATCTTAGATCTATAGTAGATAACAAATGCATAATATGCCACATGGTAATAGTCAACGAATTACCCAAACAGTGGCGTCAATTCACGAAAACGTTTTCACAAAACAATCCAAGAAAATTCACGAAGAATCTAGGGGGCATTTTTGCTGTTTTATCATTGAATTCACCAAATAAAGGTACTTTTCAACAAGGCCGTGTCCAGGGAAGGGTTGGTTAAGGGGTTTGAACCTTCCACCCCCTAAGAAAATTTTTATCCGACTCGTAAAGACTTAACAAAAGTGAAAAAAAATATTTTATGCGGTTTTGAAGTTTTTTTGTGTATCCGCCTAAAAAATCTTATTATACCCCCCCCCCCCACCCACAAACAAAATTGGATACGACCCTGCTTTTCAATGTAAATTTGAAAAAAGGTCTTTCCAAAATCTGTGGTTGGAAGGAGTTAAATGGTCCTCTGCCACCCAACTGACGTGTCTATGCCCTAAAAAGTGTTAA
Organism: Artemia sp. Qi Xiang Cuo; assembly: GCF_049724085.1. NCBI lineage: Eukaryota > Metazoa > Arthropoda > Branchiopoda > Anostraca > Artemiidae > Artemia > Artemia sp. Qi Xiang Cuo. The sequence continues at coordinate 93,394,071 of NC_142795.1, read as the reverse complement.
ATAGACTGACAAGTAGTTGCTCTATACTTCCACAAATTAGTCTGTTCATCTCCAAATTAGAATCTTGTCCATCCATTTGGTGCAGAGAATAACAGTGAGAGTAACTCCAATGTAACTCTGCTGCGATAAATCAGAAGAGCTTTGGCGATTTTTTTTTTTTTCAAACTGGGTTTCTTACCTCCATTTCTAAATTGAATTAGCTACTACCGATTAGGTCAATCTTTCTTCAGATTAGATAAAAAGTTTTTCCCACTAAAACTAAGGATCAATATTAATACTCAAAATAAACAGAAATTATTCCGCATATGAAAGGGGATGCCACCTCCTCAGAACCCTGCTCTTTGCGCTTAAGTTTCATAGTACTTAAACAGCTTCTGATTCCAATTAAACGGCCCTTGTGTTGCAGGATTCGTTCTTAAAGAATTGAGACAAAAAGTCAAACTTTACCATAAAGAATGGGTATCCCTTTCATATATGGAATAATTTTTGTTCGTTTTAAGTTTTAATGTTGCTCCTTACTTTCAGTGGAAAAAAATATTTTTCTTTAAATTTAATTTCTGGTCGTTTTTTAATTAATGCCGGGAAATCCACCTACCTCTCAGAAAAAAAGTTCCCCCCTCCCCACAAAAATTTCTCCATGGAAAGTTCCTCTTACGTAAAATTGTCAAACACCCCCCACCCCCTACAGGAAATTACCCCCTAACAATTCCATTCTTGCTGCAAAATCCCCCTACAAAATTTTTGGCTGACGATTCAGCCTGAAAAATTCTCCTTGCCAAAACTTATGTGAAAAAAGACCGGTTTTCTATTATATTTCTGACAGTTTTTTTTTCAAGTCTTCCAGAAATCCCCCCTATATGAAACACTTTCCCCGTAAATCATCCCCCTCCTAATGGAAAGTTACTCCGGTAAAAAATTATACATTAAGAATTTTTCCCGGTGAAAATTCCCCCGTGCAGAATAGCCCCCTTTCTCCACAGGAAAACCTTCAAGAGAATTCCAATCTTGCTGAAAATTTCCCCAAAATATCTCCATATGCAAAATTAAGTCACCAAAGCAAAAGTAAGATAAATAACACAAATTTCGTATATGCATACTAGGATATTCCACCCGTGTAAAATTTTTCCTGGAAAAATCACCCCGCAAACTCCCCCCCCCCCCTCAAAAAAATTCACCCAATAGAAAATTCCCCCAAAGAACACCCCCTGAAAAATGTATGTATACTTCCCTGTTTGCTAATGGGATGTTATCCAAGGCGTCTTTACATATCCAATATTTATACATTTATGTTTTGTACCCGTGAAGTTTTTGTTTTGAGTTTGCAGGATCGTCAATCGGGAGAGACCATAGAGAGGCCGCTATGGCCTGAAACATTTGAAAAATGTATTTATTATGATAAAAAAAAAATAAAAAAGTAAAGTTGCTGCCTCCCCTAGATTTTGAAACCTAATCTTTCTGGTATTTTATTGAAACAAATTGAAAGAAACAAAACTAGCCTCCCCCCCCCCTGATTTAAAAATGCCTGTTTTTGAATCTTCGTTTTAAAAAATTGTCTTGTCCCCTCTCTACGCTTTCGCGAAATGGAGCCCTCTGAATTTAACGTCTTCTGCATACGGCAACCAAACTCCTTTCTCCTTCGAATGCCAAAAGGGGTCAACTACCTTAAATATGTGGTATGTGCTTTGATTTGTAAAATGAAACGGAAGTGATTTATAAATTTAAATTAATCAGTGTTAAAATGTTATATCAAGTTACAAAATTAGAAGCAATTCCCACATAAGGAGACAATGTATTCTAAAACACTGATGTGCTACAAATACGTCCAGTATTTAGTATCAATTAAATCTGCATAATGTATGGGAAGTGAAATGAATACTCTGTATTTGTTTGATGATTTCATGAACTGTAATGCCAAATAGCTCTCTTCCTGTTGCAATGGTTATTAGATAACTAGCAGGAGTATTGCTTTAATTTTTTTCTTAACAAATATCACCGGATGCTTTACATACCAAGCCATGTTCTAGAACACTATTTCGAAAATAAAATTGTGTGGACTAATATAATGAAAATCCTTTAAAATAAAGACATGTACTTTTATGATACAGAAAAGTGAAGCACATAAACAATGTAAATCAAATTGAAAATTTTGAAATAAATTGCATATAATATGAAAATATTATAACGCATATACTATATAAAAATGCAACCCCATTTATAAGCAAATAAAGTTATTTTCATTAATGAAATCGAGGGCCTTATCAAGGAGGGGCTTTAGCCTGTTTAATCTCCCACTTGAAATACTTCACCGACCGTCTAAAAAACACTTGTGACAAAAAACTATTTCTCCTAAAAACTAAAAATATTTCGTCTACTCTTGAATTTAGTTACATTAAATTAAATTAACAAAGTCAACGGGAGGTAAACCTCTTCTTCTTCTTTCCCTTGGTAATGCCTCTCACCCTCGAACAAAAAACTTGGATACGGCCCTGCTTAGAATAGCAACACGAAACCTTACATTTAACGATTCTGAACCTAGCCGCCTAATGTAAACATGTCTGTTGCAAGCTAAAACGCATTTAAAATTCAGAACTTTTGGAGACGGGGCCGAAATATTCAGAAGTCTATCCAATTTTTTCACACTTACTTATTGACGCGATCCGTATATTATTTTCGTTATTTATTTATTATAATGTAATGTATTGAATGCCCCAATAAGACTATTGCGTCTGGAGGGTCCATGAGGTCTTTTTGTCCATTAACCGGCAAATCGCACGTAAACAATATTAAAATACCGGGGAAAACAAAATAAGAATTTTCTTTGCCTCGCGTTCTCAGTTTCAGTCTATTCGTGAATGCTGTGGTAGATGCAACCTAGTAAAGGAGAAACCTAGTAAAGGAGGAAATACGGAGGAACCTGGTAAAGGAGGAACTACGGTCCATATTTACCCAACATTAAAAAACGGGTTTAAATAAAACTGGCAAGTTCAAGAAAATAACCATAGCTAGTCCTACTTAAGAACTATTACTTTCTAAAGAAAAATTATTTTGGTTGTTTCAAAATGATCGAACTTTTAGGGTCGAACCGTATTTTGTCAGTGTTGTCATACTGAAACATGAAAATAACAAGAAAAACTTATCCATTTGATTTGACAATGCCTTTTGTTGCTAAAAATTGAAGGATTAACCTATGTTAATTCCCAAAAATAACTACACCTTCTAAACTTCTTTGATGCCGTGCGTTTTTATCTTATTTTGTGTTGATTTTTCACCCAATTTCTTTTTTTTTAAACTGGCCCTCCCGCTACCAAAAACTAAATTGCTACTTATGGAGGTCTTTTCGCTTCAAATTTAATTCCCATTTTTTATTTCTAAATATGTTTATCGTTGTTTAAGTTCCCATTTAACTAATAAAACAAGCCAAATTTCCCTCGCATAGTCCTTATATTATAGCTTATTATAGGTTTTGATTTTCCACACCTTTTATTTCATAAACAGATTCATCATGCCGGATATTTCGTAGCATTTGCTATGGTGTTCCTTTTTTATCTGCCCTTTTTTTCTGATAGTGTAAATGCCTTTTTAGCTTAGAAATTCTAACACTATAAATGAAATTCGGAAAACGTTACGCAACAACCTATATATGAAATGGTATGAGTTATTCTGCCAAGCTGTTAAGCCCTGGCTTCAGTTTTTTACTGACCATATTGACCTTCTTCAAGTTGCAAAATTTTTCAAGTTGCAAAAATTTTGCAAAAAATTTTTTTGCAAAAAAGTTGCAAAAAATAAACTGACACAAATTGTAACTGGTCACTGTAAATAAAATTCATTTTTATATAGAATTAATAAAAGTAATTGTCCCATTCGTGATGTTGGTGATAAATAAACTTTATATCATTACCTTTTTGAGTGTAAACGTCTTGAAAATGAAAGAACCGAAATGGAATATAAATGACAAGAGTTTTCTTACTCTGATATTTTTAATATTAATGTTATTTGGTTTATTAAAGGGGCTCGATATGCCGTTTTAGCATACTTGAACCAAACAAAGATACTAGATATTGTTTAAAAAAATTCTTTTATACTATTTAGTGGATGGTATTTTGTAGCTGCATTTGTTAAATACTCTATGTGGCATATTTTGTAGATTAGATAGTGAAATACTCTGTACGGTTTAGTCTCTGAATGAAATCATTCATTCCCGGTGTAGCTTCTTAACTATGTTCACTTAGAGGCTGTAGTTTTATGTTGAAACTGCATGAGAACGAATCCACTTCACACCTTTTGAATCACCACTCTTAC